>NW_026873261.1:0-146906 GCF_032173495.1 Musca vetustissima
ACCCTATGTAATCTACCTTAGAAGACATTGTAATGAGAGAAAAATAGAAAGAAATTCTGTTCATCATCCTCATCTTTTAATCTATCCTACCCAATCGAGTTCTGTTCGAAAAGTATTGCCATGTTACAAAACTCATTACCCAGCAAACATTTTGTGATTTTTTGTCAATAAGACCAATTCTTTTTTTAAACATTTTTGATTTTTTTTGTGATTTCTACACATATCCACACTCACATTTTATCAATCAAACAAACAGTCAGTCAATTGCTTAAACAAATAAATAATCCATGTATTTACTTTATTGCTTACTTTATAAGGCAAAATAAATTGTATTTTATAATACAGAAAATCACAAATACACACTCAGCTTAAGACAAAATATAACAGCGGCTTCATTCTAAAAAATAACAATAACAAACACAAAAGAAAAAACCCCATACCATATTGAATTTATTTTATAAACAAAGCAACAATATTTAAAAAATAAATAAAAAACTCTAATACATAGAAAATGCAAATATAAAACATAAATGTATTATGAGAAAATTTTATATTAAATTCAAATATGTATTGTATGTATTTTGAAAAGTTAATGATATTGTTGTACTAGAAATCAAGCAAAATAAGGAAAATCTATATAAGGTTGTATTGTAATTAAAAAAGAAAGAGAAAACATGGAAATTCTAAATGTTGGTATTAATTGTAAGAAACCTATTACTTTGTTGTAATTTAAAAATTTCAAATTTACATAAAAAGAAAACACTATTTCCGAAAATACCCCTATATATGTATGAATGTATGTAATGATTTGTAATTCTCTAAAATTTGTTAAATCCCTTCTCTTTTCATACTATATTTCTTTTAAAGAAAAAAAAATAGAAAACACTTTGCCAATTTAGTTAATAAGATCTTTGGACTATGATTAATTACTTCTTTTTTTTAAACAAATATTATCTTAAGATATTCTTAAAACAAAAATCAGAATACATTAAACATTCATCATCTAATTGTTAGTTTTAGTAGTGTTAAACACTTCCTTTTTAGACACATCAAAAAATGTTTATTATAATTATTTTCGATTGTATTTGTAAGGCATTTGTTTTTTTTTTCTTTCCTCATTACATTATTATTAATATTAAAAACAAAAACATTAGCATTTAGTACATTTTTTGTTTGTTTTATTTTTTCTAATATTTTAGAAAGTGCATTCCTCGTTTTGTTTAAAATATTTTAAAAAATATACATAAAAATTTAATTTTATTTGTTTGATAATTTCCTAACTTAAAGAAAGGAATAAAAATATATATTATCAGGAATGAGCTGAACAATTGGTCTCTATACACACCAATTGGTCGTTATAAGGACCAGTGGTCTATATACCGAGCAATTGGTCTTTATAAGGACCAGTGGTCTCTATACAGACCAATTGGCCTTTATAAAAACCTGCGGCCATTATACAGACCAATTGGTCTATATAAAGACCTGTGGTCTCTATACAGAACAATTGGTCTTTATAAAGACTTGTGGTCACTATACGGACCAATTGGTCTTTATAAAGACCTGTGGTCTCTATACAGAACAATTGGTCTTTATAAAGACCTGTGGGGTCTCAATACAGACCAATTGGTCTTTATAAAGACCTGTGGTCTCTATACAGACCAATTGGTCTTTGTAATAACCTGTGGTCTCTATACAGACCAATTTGTCTTTACAAAGACCTGTGGTCTCTATACAGACCAATTGGTTTTTATAAAGACCTGTGGTCTCTATAAAGACCAATTGGTCTTTATAAAGACCTGTGGTCTCTATACAGACCAATTGGTCTTTATAAAGACCTGTGGTCTCTATACAGACCAATTGGTCTTTATAAAGACCTGTGGTCTCTATACAGACCAATTGGTCTTTATAAAGACCTGTGGTCTCTATACAGACCAATTGGTCTTTATAAAGACATGTGGTCTCTATACAGACCAACTTGTCTTTATAAAGACCTGTGGTCTCTATACAGACCAATTGGTCTTTATAAAGACCTGTGGTCTCTATACAGACCAATTGGTCTTTATAAAGACCTGTGGTCTCTATACAGACCAATTGGTCTTTATAAAGACCTGTGGTCTCTATACAGACCAATTGGTCTTTATAAAGACCTGTGGCCTAAAATTTGGAAATCTCATACCTGTTAATTGAAAAATAAAAACAAATTGAGTGATAAAATAAAAGCATATAAAATAAAATTTTATTAAAAACAAAAAGGAAAACGTACATATTTCTTCAAAAAAATATATATGTATGTATATGTAAAACTAAAAGTTATATATATGTATGAATAAATTAGGAAAACAAAACAAAAATATTTTTTAGGTGAAATTAAAATAAAAAAAGAAATAAAAGCAATTTGTAATAACATGTGTTTCAATATCAATTGGTTTATTTTTAGGGAAGAGATGCTATTAAAACAGGGGGTTAAAATAATAAATTTAAGATCAGATAATAATTAAATAAATAATTATTTATTATTATTTACTTACCTCCACTAATGCCAAAATAAATAAAAAAAAACACTCCAATGTCATTTAAGGTTTTCTTGTATAAATTTACTTGTATTTATTTGTCAAATATTTTTTTTACTTTTTCTTTTTATTTTTTAATTATTATTGCATTTTACAAAAAGCTTATAAGCTTTAAATATATTATATATATATATATATATCTAGTATTATAAATATTTTCATTTTTTTGTTAAGTACATATGCGTGTGTTTGTTTAATTTTTGTAGAGGTTTGACTTTTCTATTTCTTTTTTCTCCTTGTATTTATTCAGGGTGTTTGTAAGAGTTGGAATTATTTTGAAAAATTAACCAAACTAAAAAATGAAAACATAAAATGGAAAACATTTACTTACATGTGGAAAATTAAAAATCAAAAAATATATCGACGCCTCCGAACCATAGTATGCTAAGTCGACTTTGCATGTTTTAAAGTTCTTTACGTTTTTAGATACTACGGTCCTTAATTTAAATTCACTGAAATTTTGGTAATCATCCAAATCCAAACCAAAGTTATAAGCAAAAATGTACTTAGCATGGCACATACGATTAAAGTAACTTCCATACTTTAAAAGCTTCTACTGAAAAACTCACTTTTCAGACTTAGCATACTATGGTTCGGAGGCGTCGATATGTTTATAGTATATTTAAAAAAATTAGAACCAAGGATCTGGAAAATAGTTTCATTGGAAAAATTGCAGCATAAATAATTTTTTTCGATATACGAAAATTGTGGCCCAAGAGTTTTTAAGAGTTTTCCATAGAAGGAAATTGAAATGCAATGGCCTATGTATTTTTTCATAGAAAATGGAATAAATTGAGACATCTGTTTCTGTAAACTTTTTCAAATAGAAAAAAAATTTCAATACTGTCAGGATTTTTTCCCTAAGAAAAATTGAGACCCAAGAGTGTATGGATTTTCTATTTCTATAAAAACTCACAGACCCATGGGTCTATAGAAAAAAATTCACCGACTCTTGAGTCATAATTATACCCTTCACCACACTGTTGCACAGGGTATTATCATGATATAATTATTACAAGGTAGGGCACAGCTACCAACTGATTACAATTTTTTCTCAAGGAGACTTGTTCCATCAAATCAAAAAAAAAAAAAATTGTGTATGTTTGATGGTATTCCCTACTGGATTTTGGGAAGAAATCATAACCTTTCATTCATTTTTCGCGTTTTTAGTTTTGTGTTGAAAAAATGTCAAATACACACAACCACTTGTTGCGTATATTTATTTTATTTTTAGCAGAAGAAGCCACACGTGCATAGTTGCTTTTTTGTTATTCACCTCAAGCTGCCCTACCTTGTATTATTGTACCATGGGTATTATATCTTTATGCATATGTTTGTAACAGGCAAAAGAAATCGAGGTAGACCCCTGGTTCCTTTTGAGAATATGTATAGAATCACTTTCTGAGTCGATTTATGTATGTCCGTCTGTCCGTTGATGTTAAATTGTAAACAAGGTACAGGTCGCACTTATAATCCGAATTGGATGAAATTTGGTACAAGTCACTTATTTGGCCCAAGGACGAACCCTATTGAAATTGGAGAAGATCGGTTCAGATTTAGATATAGCTCCCATCAGCAACGTACACAGGATTTCATTTCGGGGGCCCGGTAGTACAAAATGAAAAAAATCGCTGTTGCAAACATAAATTTACTGTGAAAAAAATTCATTTCCCTGGCTCCCATATATAGTTTCGCCCGATTTAAGGTAAATGGTGCACCAAAGTTCTTAAATACCTTTCGATTTGCACGAAAGTTGGCATAGCGTATAGAATTATGAGTGGTGAGTTTCGGGAAAATCGGTCCAGATTTAGATATACCTCCCATATATATTTTCGTCCGATTCAATGTAAATGGTGCACCAAAGTCTATCAGCCTTATTCTGCATATTCGCTGGGAGATATCTCGCATATACAAAAATTTTCGCTTTCACATTCTCGCCTTATTCTGAATGAATAGGGAGACGCAAAAAATGCGAGATGCGGATTCGAGTTTTCTAAAATGGTGGCTGAAAAAAAAAGATTCGTGTTGCCATATTATAATTTAAGTTGTAATGTGTGTTGCCATATTGTAATTTAAGTTGTAATGTGTGTTGCCCCAATGTAATTTAATTGTGTAATATTTTTCAATATTTTATTTATTAATTATTTTATTAAAAATTGTTACTTGTTATTGTGGTTTAAACTTTATAACAATATAAATGTGAAATATCAAGAATCCGCTTTATAAATGCTTTTTAATTAAAAGAAAATTAATTAAAGTTTTAAAATATGGCAACCTACAATATGACATGTGAAACAGCTGTTCATTGTTTTGATGCATTTTGGTACAACAACTACAATAGATTACAAATAAAAGAACATTTTTTTATGATGGGAAAACACAGGCACATAATTGTGTGCCTTTTTATTTAATTTCAACATTTTATCTCTCCAAATTCTTAAAGTGGCCTGTTATGTTCCTACTCCTTTATTTCTTCCTTCAAATAATGCAAACGACAATTTTGAAAAAAAATATTTTTTGTATTTTTTTTTTTGTTTCATAATTTTTATTTAAGTTTTTCACTGTTAAGCGGCTCATTATGCAAATTTGGTTTTTCTATAATTTTTTTTTTTTTTTGAGATACAGATCCTCGCCCAAAATGTCTGTTTTTCGCCTCCAAAATGCATCAAACTCGACTTAAATATTCATTATTACCTTTATACATTCCTTGGCAATATTTGGTTCAGCATGCATCATTATCAATAGGATTTCCAAAGGCATTTTATTTGCTGTTTTCCAGATAAATATTTGCTTACTATCATTTATAATATTCTAAATCGTCATAGAATAAGTATTGTGTTAATATTTTTCATAAAAATATTTATTACTTATGTTTTTGTAGTCAACTCACTTTGAATTTATTAGCGAAAAAATTCGCACAAAATTTCATCTCATTCTCCTACTCCCTGTAATCGCTTTCGAACTTCATTCAGAATAAGGCGAAAGCGAGAATGCGAAAAAATTCACACAAAAATGTTGTTCAGAATAAGACGAAGGGGAAGAGCGAGTAAATTCACGTGGAATTGACATCCAGAATAAGGCTGTATATATTTCGATTTGCTTGAAATTTTGACATGACGTACTGAATTGAGCCTAGAATGATGTCTGAATCGGTCCAGGTATAGATATAGCTCCCATATATATTTTCGTCCGATTTTATGTAAATGGTGCACCAAAGTCGCTATATATCTTTCGATTTGCACGAAATTTGGCAGTGGTGTCTGCCAAGTTTCGTGAAAATCAGATTTAGATATAGCTCCCATATATATTTTCGTCCGATTTAATGTAATAGGTGCACCAAAGTTCCTATATACTTTTCGATTTCCACGAAATTTGGGATAACGTACTGACTTGAGCATAGAGTGATGTCTGCCATGTTTCGTGAATATCGGTCCAGATTTAGATATAGCTCCCATATATATTTTCGTCCTATTTAATTTAAAAGGTGCACCAAAGTTCCTATATATCTTTTGATTTTCACGAAATTTGCTATAGCGTACTGCATTGAGTCTGGAATAATGCGTGATGATAATATTGCATAGCGTACTGAATTTAATCCAGAATGATGTGTGCCAAGTTTCGTGAAAATCTTTTGAGATTTAGATATAGCTCCCTTATATATTATCGATTGATTTTAAGTAATTGACGCATCAGGTAACCAATATATGGCTGATAGGAACAAAAGATACTGAAATTAGTATAACCTAAGCTATTTTAAATTAGTCTATACGGATTTGATCTAGATGTAGGAACTCAAAATTATATATACATTAAAATAATATATATTTAAATCCATGCTTAAATGATAATCTATCTAAAAAACTCATAGTAAATTCGTTATAGTTTTCGATAATCTATCTAAAACAATCATAGTAAATTGGTTATAGCTTTCGAATGGGTTAAGCTTTTTTAGTTATTTTTTATTGGGATCTGATTTAGGTGTTCCTCAACCCCCTGCAAATTTGCGTGGCCCTAGACAACATGGGGCCATCAGTGCGACTCGTGGGAATCAGAAACTACCTTGGTGTTCCTTTGGTATACATAGAAAATAACAAAAAAGCTTAACCCATTCGAAAACTATAACGAATTTACTATGCGTTTTTTAGATAGATTATCATTTAAGCATGGATTTAAATATATATTATTTTAATGTATATATAATTTTGAGTTCCTACATCTAGATAAGATCCGTATAGACTAATTTAAAACAAAAAACCTCACGATAGTCCAATTTTTTAATGAGTTACATAGCTATCTTTGGATGGTTACAAATGTACCACGGTTATTGATCATTTATAGAAAAAATATGACGTAAGGATCTGTGCATTTTTTTTATAGAATATATTGACAAATAGCCTAAGGGTCTTTAAATTTCGCTCTATTGAAAAACATTAAGACCCAAAGGTCTGGGAATTTTTTTTAACAAATTGAAACCCAAAAGTCTGTGATTTTTTTTATAGAAAAATTTTAACTCAAAGGTCTGTGATTGGCGAATTATTTTTTAGAAAAAATATTTTCTCTAGTAAAAATTCAGACGCAAGGTTCTAAATTGAAAAAAAAAATGAACGAAGGGTCAGAATTGAAAAAAATGTCTGCAATTTTGTTTCTATACAAAAAAACTGAGAATTTGTGAATTTTTTTCAATAGAAGAAATTGAGACCTAAGGTCAGTGATTTTTTTTTGTAAAAAAACATGAAATCCCAGGTGATGTGTTTTTTTATAGGAAAATATTAGGAACCTAGAGTTTTCTATGGAAAAGAAGTCCGACCCAAACGACATTGAAAAATATTGTAATATTTTTCCTACAGGAATTTTTTTTCTCTAGGAAAAATTGAGAAGCATGTAATTAAAAAAAAATGATATCCAAAGATCAGAATTTAAAAAAAATTGTGATTCCTATGCCTGCAAAATTTTTCCATACAAAAATTAAGAAACTGTGAATTTGTTTCTATAGGAAAAATTGAGACCCAAGGTCTTTTGAGTTTTTTTTATGTATAAAAATTAACACCCAAGGGTCTGTGAATTTTCTTATATATGAGACGATTTATAACCGACCCAAACAACTTTGATAAATGTTTTAATATTTTTTTATTAAAATTAAAAAATAATAATAATAATAATAATAATAATATAACATAATGTAGCTCTACAGTCTTTGGTTATTTTTATTTGAATAATGAATAAAATTATTAAAAAATTATAAATTAAAAAAAAATTATATTATATTTTCAATTATTGTTTTTCGTTCTTATAGCCTATGATTTTGATTTGTTGTTTTTTTCCATTTTCTTTTATTCAAAGGAGAAATTGTAGTGTATTTTGGTGGGGACTTGGTGTGTTGTTTTTTTTTATTTTGTTTTTGTCTTTTTTATTATTTAATTTTTAGTTTTGGTGTTGATCTTGAGTGAAGGAAATATTCTAGCTGCTGTTCAATTTGCATTAACCACGTGGAAGCATTTTGTTTTTGTTATCTATTAAATGTATTTTAGTTTTAATTATTATTATTTTTTTTTATTATTATATACATATGTATGGTTATGTATATGCCTTGTATGTAAATTATTATGTATTTTTTTTAATCTTCGTTATTTTTTTAACCAAATATCTATCTTAATTAAATTAGCATTAAATTCAGTATTTTGTTTATTTATATAAGATTAGCATTTAGTTTTTATTATTTTATATATATATTTTTTTTTTTTGTTAGTTTTTGTATAAATTTTCTCTTTCATCGTTTGCCAGTTAGTTATTCGCGAGCAATTAAAACGTTTTTAGTTGTGTGCGCTAAGTGTGCTTTAAAATATATTAAATGATAATATAAATTAGATTAAAAAATAAGAAAAAAACGGATCGATTTTTTTAATTTTATTTCCAAAAATGAAAGAAAAACATTTTGAATTTAAAAATTGAGACCCAACTGTTTCTATTTTTTTATTCTATAGAAAAAAGTTGGGAATCAAGGGATTGGGAAACAAGGGTCTCTTAATTTTCCTCAAGGAAAAAAATGTGGTCTGTGATTTTTTCCTCCATAAGGGTCTGTGATTTTTTTATAGAAAAAAAAATAAGATCCAAGGTCTTAATTTTTTCTATAGGAAAAAAATAAAACACAAAGATCTGTGAATTTTTTCTATAGAAAAATATTGGTCTGTGATTTATTTAAAGAAAAAAAAATTAAGTTTCAAGGATCTGTGAATTTTTCCTATAGAAAAAAAGTTAAGACCCAAGGGTCTGTGAATTTTTCCTATAGAAAAAAAGTTAAGACCCAAGGGTCTGTGAATTTTTTTCTATAGAAAAAAGTTAAGACCCAAGGGGTCTGTGAATTTTTTTCTATAGAAAAAAGTTAAGACCCAAGGGGTCTGTGAATTTTTTTCTATAGAAAAAAGTTAAGACCCAAGGGGTCTGTGAATTTTTTTCTATAGAAAAAAGTTAAGACCCAAGGGGTCTGTGAATTTTTTTCTATAGAAAAAATAAAGACCCAAGGGGTCTGTGAATTTTTTTCTATAGAAAAAATAAAGACCCAAGGGGTCTGTGAATTTTTTTTCTATAGAAAAAAAATAAAGACCCAAGGGGTCTGTGCATTTTTTTCTATAGAAAAAAGTTAAGACCCAAGGGGTCTGTGCATTTTTTTCTATAGAAAAAAGTTAAGACCCAAGGGTCTGTGAATTTTTTTCTATAGAAAAAAGTTAAGACCCAAGGGTCTGTGAATTTTTTTCTATAGAAAAAAGTTAAGACCCAAGGGGTCTGTGAATTTTTTTCTATAGAAAAAAAGTTAAGACCCAAGGGTCTGTGAATTTTTTTCTATAGAAAAAAAGTTAAGACCCAAGGGTCTGTGAATTTTTTTCTATAGAAAAAAAGTTAAGACCCAAGGGTCTGTGAATTTTTTTCTATAGAAAAAAAGTTAAGACCCAAGGGTCTGTGAATTTTTTTCTATAGAAAAAAAGTTAAGACCCAAGGGTCTGTGAATTTTTTTCTATAGAAAAAAGTTAAGACCCAAGGGGTCTGTGAATTTTTTTCTATAGAAAAAAAAATAAAGACCCAAGGGGTCTGTGCATTTTTTTCTATAGAAAAAAGTTAAGACCCAAGGGTCTGTGTATTTTTTTCTATAGAAAAAAGTTAAGACCCAAGGGTCTGTGAATTTTTTTCTATAGAAAAAAGTTAAGACCCAAGGGGTCTGTGAATTTTTTTCTATAGAAAAAAGTTAAGACCCAAGGGTTTGAAATTCAAGGGTCTGCGCATATTGTTCTATAGCAAACGGTTGACTCAAGTGCGAGAGATTTTTTCTATAGAAAAAATTAAAAAAAATCTTTGGGTCTGTTATAAGAAACAATTATTTTTAATTAGATCCAATGTTCCGTGGGCGAGACCTAAGGGTCTGGGATTTTTTTTTCGATAGAAATAATTTCTAATATTTTCTAATTATTTTATTTTTTGACAATTTTTATTATTTTGTTAGTGAAGAACATTTTGCAAAAAAAAAAATATTTTGAAGATTTTTTTTCTATCTAAATATTTTATCAACTTTGAAAATCTAAAATTTTCAGGAAAAGAAATTAAAAAATATGTCTATAAATTAAAAATACCAATTTAAAATGAAAAATTCAGCATATTCGTGTTTTTTCTATTGATTTCAATTGAAAATGTTATCACAGCAATAATTATATTTATTAATTTGTTATATTTTAATACTATTTTACAATTTACGTTAATGCAGTTTATTTATTTTTATATATTTTTTTTAACAATAGCTATTATTTTTTATTTATATGTGTTTTTTTTTCAAGCTAAAAATAAAAAAAAATAATAGTGTAGGAAAACTCTTGCCAATATTCGGAGGGGAAATCTAAAATAATTGGCAGTGTTTTTGTTACAAACTGGAAAACATAATAAAATTACCGAAACACATAATGAAAAAATATATTGTCGGATACCGTTATATGGGGGCTTCAGGGTAGCCCATGGGTCAATATTAAAATATTTTGGTACGGGTTTGTGTTGGAAAACTTTTCCAAATCCTCAAAATACCGAATATTCGAAGGTACCTGAATCTTGGCTCAATATTATTAATTTTTGGTACGGATATGTGTTATTCAATGAGAAGCCAAAATACCAAATTACAGCCAATTCGGATGGAAAACGTTTCCAAAATACCCAATATACGGAGGTGCCGTTATATGGGGGCTATCCTGAAATTTGGCTCAATATTGCCAATTTTTGTTAGGGAGATGAGCTACAACACAATGAGAACCAAAATACCAAATTGCAGCCAATTCGTTTTGGAAACGTGTCCAAAATCCGTTATCCGTCAATTGGGGGCTACCCTGAAAGTTGGCTCAATATTAATAATTTTTGGTACAGCGATGAATGAGAACCCAAAAAACCAAATTGCAGGCAATTCGTTTGGAAAACGTGTCCAAAATCCCTAAAATATCGAATATTTGGGGGTAACTTTAATGGAGGCTACACCAAAACGTCGATCGATATATCGCATTTGCAATACCAAACATCCTAGAAGTATTAGTAATGTATGTGCAAAATTTATTCATTTCTTAACGATCTCTATCGTGATTTCAACAAACGAACATGCGTAAATCGACATAGAATTTTATTCCGATAATGAATATATATACTTTGTGGGGTCTCCTGTAGATATTTCGAGGTGTTCCTTAAGATGGAGGGTTTAAAAAACTGAAGAGTGTTGGTTTGTGCAGGCCTAGGGATCCCTGGTTTAGAGGTTGAATTACAATCGTGTCAGAGTTCAATTTTGATCTTATATGCCAGAAACCAAAGCAGAATACAAGTTCAAGTATTTTAATGCGGGATAGTAATAAATATTATGTGCTTGACAGAGCTGTTGGAGCGCATCTTTCGTCCTTTTTCCATTTAAATACCACAGTGAGGAATGTATTTTCAAAAGGCGTTTCAACTGGTTGACCTTAACCCAGCAAGCGAATGTGGACTTTGTTTACATTTTCATAATGGAAGTCAATTCAAAATAAAGGACATTGACAGTAAAATTGAGAAGCAGCTGATATGCAGCAGGTCTTCCTGGATGACATTGAATGCAAGAAACGGCAGTTTTTCTCAAGTTTAATGTCAAAATATGGGCGTTATTTACATTTTCGTAGTCTAAAGCCAATTCACAATAACCGATTTTGAAAGCAAACATGTAAACAGCTGATTTGCATATGATCTTCCTGGTTGACCTTAATAATATACCTTGTTATTTTCATATTGTCCAAGATCTATTAATATGTTCATCCATAGCGAATGTCAGCTGTTTTTTTTCTTAAGTCTAATGTCAAAAAATTGAATTTTGTTTAGGTTTTTATAAAGGAAATCAATTCACAATAATGCATTTTGACAGCAAACTTAAGAAGCAGCTGATATTCAGCCGGTCTCCCTGGGCGACCTTAATTATAGGGTTTGAAAAACTGAAGTTATTATAAAGAGTGTTTTGGTTGTCCAGACCTAGGGATCCCTGGTTTAGAGATGGAATGTCAATCGTGTCAGATTTCAATTTCGACCTTATGTACTATATTTATGGACACGAGACAGAATACAAGTTGATGTGTCTGATCTATGACCACTTAATGCGGGATCATAACAGATATTATGTGCTTAACCGAGTTGTTGGAGAGCACCTTTCGCCATTTAAGTACGACAGAGAGGAATGTATTTTCACAAGGCGTTTCAAAAAAGGAAGCACGCAACGGTTTAATGTCAAAAATATGAACGTTATTTATATTTTTGTAGTGTACAGCTAATTCACAATAATCGATTTTGACAGCAAACTTGAAAACAGCTGATTTGCATATGATCTTCCTGTTGACTATATTAATATGCCTTTGGTATTTTCATATTGTCCAAGATCTATTAATAAGTTCATCCATAGCGAATGTCAGTTGTTTTCTCTCAAGTCTAATGTCAATCAATTCACAATTATAATGGAAATCAATTCACAATAATGGATTTTGACAGCAAACTTAAGAGGCAGCTGATATTCGGCTGGTCTCCCTTGGCGACCTTATTTATATGGTTTAAAAAACTGAAGTTATTTTAAAGAGTGTTTTGGTTGTCCAGACCTAGGGATACCAGGTTTAGAGATGGAATGCCAATCGTGTCAGATTTCAATTTCGACCTTATGTACTAGATGTATGGACAGAATTCAAGTTGAAGTGTCTGATTTATGTACCTAACCGAGTTGTTGGAGCGCACCTTTCACCATTTCCCCCCTTTAAATACGACAGTGAGGAATGTATTTTCACAAGACCTTTCAAAAAAGGAAGCACGAAACGGTTTAATGTCAAAAATATGAACGTTATTTATATTTTTGTAGTGTAAAGCGAATTCACAATAATCGATTTTCACAGCAAACTTGTAAACATCTGATTTGCATCTGATCTTCCTGGTTGTTCTTATTAGTATGCCTTTGTGTTTTAAGGTCATCCAGCTAGCGAAAGTCAGCTGTTTTTTCTCAAGTAATGTCTTTGTTTACGTTTCCATAATTGAAGTCAATTCACAATAATGGATTTTGACAGCAAACTTAAGAGGCAGCTGATATCCAGCTGGTTTACCTGGACGACCTTATTTATAGACCTTGATATTGTCCTGCAAGCACTGCATCCCTCCAAATTTAAGAAGGCAGTCGCATCAGCGATTTATTAGAACAAACAACTCATGGCCTAATAATAATCGAAATGTTTTCACCAGAACTGTCAAAATGCTTTCAATTTTGACTTAAACGGCATTTACATTAGAACTTTTTTCCGGGTTAACCTTCGTTATGAGAATTTATTTGAAATATATTTAAAGGAATTGACAATTTTAACCCACTGGGTTAACGTAATCCGAGATGTTGTAAACGCACTATTAATCGTGTAAAAACGTAAACAAAAAATTTGACATTTGGAGGGATTAAATGACCGATAATATTCGTTTTTTATACGACCTGTTTAGTGGGCCATGAAACACTTGTAGTACAATGATATGTCAAAAATTTTTTGGTAAAAACTGACGATTCATAAGATTTTAAAAAAAAACTGTATTTAGAAAAGGATAAAAAATGTAGTTCCGAACAAGCTTCTCAAAATTCCATGGTATAATAATAAAAGGTAACAGCAAGTGTTGTTGTACAACAAACGATACAACAACCACATGGAAATTTGTTGTTGTAAGTTATACTAGTGTCAATGTCATTTGACAGAAAAATGTAAACAAACAAATTATATTTAAAAATGAAATATTTCCGAATCCTCAAAATAAAATTTGAAAAACATGAATGAAAATCTATCAAATTTATATTTCTATCGCTTCCACGTCTTTCCTATAATTGAGCCATTGTCACTTGTATGTGTAACACATATGAAAAGGCAGGGAATTGCGAGTTATTCCATGAAGAAAGATTTGCTTCCTCAAACTTTCCCAGCAGGCAGATTGAGTAAATTGAATACGGGAGCATATTTAATAAAGAACAATTTGAAATTGTCTACGTTCCCAGTTTTCCTGTTGGGTGATTTTTAAAAACATAATTTGTCAAATTCATATTGACACTAGTATTACGTTGGAATCAAATCAGCTAGGATTTGCTGTTACCTTTTATAATTGTACCATGTCAAAATTCTAAGATTTTCATTTGTAATTCGTTTATTTTTTAACCATTTGTGGCCCAATGTTGCCCACAGGCAACAAAATGTTTTAGAGCTTATATTTATTATACAGCTAGTAGGTATTCATTCTTTGGATTTCCTATGTCAAGACCTTATTATGAACGACACATATCACAAGAAAAATCTAAAAATTTCAAATTTTTGGTAAATGTGTACAGTTCTAATTTGTGTATACAGTCCAAATTATTTAAATCGCTTCGTATTCGAAATGTACGAATTCTGTCATCGGAATTATTTTTGATTCTTGTAAAACAGAATATAGAGAATAATTTAAAATGATTTGTTCGTCGAATCTGCATTTGACTTTCTTGATATTGGTCTTTTATTTTTCAGAAAGAATGTACTGTATCTCCCGAATACAAGGATATAGCGATGTCAAATTTCGCCCATATCCTATATAGGATAGTTGCATTAAATCTGTGAACCGAAAATTGTTCTATGATTACGGAAAAAATTCGGGGCTCAGCTGTGCTGATGCATTGCTGTCAGCAAGATGCAATACTAAGGTCATGGCACAATGAATAGGTAGTCCATTTAGCGCAGCTGATGTCTTGATTAACTGTCAAAGTGGGTAATTTATACTTGAATTCGATGTGCAGTGTTGCCAACCATTTGAAATATTATATGGAAAATTTTGACAGATAATCGAGACAAAAACAAAGGTTTTTGTTTTGATACATCACCTTATTATTGCATCATGACTAAGGTGATGTATCAAAACAAAAACATCTTTTTTTTTTTTTATTCGACCATCTGTCAAATTGTATCTAATAATTTTTTTGTCTAACAATGCACGTCGGATACAAGTACAAACCATGATGCAATAATAAGATGATGTATCAAAACAAAAACCTTTTGTCTTGACCAACTGTCAAATTGTTCCTTATAATATTTCACATGGTTGGCAACATTGCATATCGAATTCAAGTAGAAATTACGCCCTTTGACAGTCAATCGAGTCATTAGCTGCTATTTAATGTGCCATGTTAGAAACTATGCACTTTGACAGTTAATCGGATAGTCAGCTGTTCTAAATGGAGTTCCTGTTTATTGTGCCAAAGACATAGAAACCGTAAAGACTCGACAAAATGCATTTTAACAAAATAATTTATAAGAAAATATCCAGGGGGAATACGCGATAATGTGTTTATAAAATGTACATAAAATCAGAGATCTGCGCTCAAAATATACTATATAAGGTGAGTACACACTATTAGTTTGGACTGTCGCCTGTTTTATCCTGATGAATGACGAACGTGATAGATCACAAATCAAATTGATACTGTGTATTATGTTTTAAAAGGCATCTAAAAGAAAAATGTGTTTAAATTTATAAAATGAAAAAAATATATTAGTGTTTATTATTCGAATCAAAATAATATATTTCAAAAATGTTTGCATTAAGCTTTAACTTGCGAGTTCTTTTTCTTAATTTAATATATTTCTATATATTTTCTTAAATCCCATTTTTTTATTCATTTTTTTAATATATTCTTTTCAATTTTATTTTGTAACAAAAGCTCGTTTGGTTTTATAACAAATTCTTAAATTTAAATAATTTATATATTCTTGTGTGTATATATTTTTTTATTTATCTGTATTTATATATATTTGTTTATAACAATTTTAACCATAAGCACATTTCATTTTGATAATTTATTTATTTTATTTTTTTTTTATTATCTATGCTAAAATTTATTGTTGGGATTTCGGTTTGGGTTAATTTTTTACATCGATTTTTCGAAACAAAATATAAATTATTTTTTTTTTCATATGTTTTAGAAAATAATTTAACAATTTACTAAATAAATAACAACAAATTGAAATTCAACATTTTCAATATTCTAGACTTTGGTTTGTACGTTTCTCAAATACGTTTGATGGTGGGATCTGTAAAGAATACCGATAACTTACGTTTGAATTTCTCCATGCGCGGTTCATGATCCGATTCCGATTCACAGCTGTCGCTTTCGTCGCCGAACACAATGGTGCGGGTGAATGTGGGCAGGGGAACGGCTGTAATGGGCGGTGATTGGCCATCTTCCGTTTCGGAGAAACCAGGATTTAAGATAATGTTCGGTATTAATTCAATGCTATCCCAACCATTTTCGAATTCTAGAGGAAAGACAAGTTGAATGAAGACAAGAAAAGAGAGAAAGGGGGAAAAAGAGGTATTGGTGGGGAAATAGTGGGGATTTTAGTTGATTTAGAAAAAAAGGGGATTAGAAGAAAAATAAATAAATGGTTTTAAAAAAGATTTATTTCAAGTTGATTTTTTATTTTTTTTTTGGTGTGGCCAATAATAAAGCGATCATTTACAATGGCAGCGGTGATAAAGCCCACAGAGTAGGATTTCAGAGTTGTATTTAAGTGATAGAAAACAAAATAAATGAAATTAGACAGGCAGTTAGAAGTGAAAAGACCGAGAGAAAGAGAAAACAAAGAATGAGAAAAGAAAGAAAAAGACACAGACAGAGAAAGAGAGAGAGATACAGTTATAGAAATATTGTGTAACTCCATTTGTCATTGCCATGAAACACATAAAAAGCTTGATTGTTTGGCGTAATTTATTGTAATGATTTTTTATTATTATTAATAATAAATTGACATTTTCAAACTCAAAGCATAACATTGAACATTTAAACATATAGTAGTAGTAGCGTTATAAGTAATATATGTATTTATATATAAATATTTATAATTATTTCAAATTGTTTCCCTACGGATGTGATTGCAATTTTGCGCCTGATGCGCTAGAGAAAGAGAGGCACAAAAGAAAAAAATACAAATTCAAATATTTACAATAAATAGAAAAATATATGAAAAAATATTTTAAAACCCAATTATATTTTTCAAACTGATGCTTAAAGTATTGTACAAATAAAAGGATCTAAATGGAGGACACACATTGAAGCATGACATGCCATGTTGGCATAATATAAATTATTTCCCTTTATAAATTGGTAATTTCCTTTATAATACAATGTTACCGTGGTCTATTATTAAGTCAATTCACAATAATGTATTTTGACAGCAAATTTGGGAATCAGCTGATTTGCAGCTGATCATCCTGGGTGAACTTTTTAATAGGAATGGAATGCAACTCAATGAAGCTTGTCCAAGCTAAATTTTTTAAGGTAACCGCATTAGCAATTCATTACAACCATGATGCAATAATAAGGTGATGTATCAAAACAAAAACCTTTGTTTTTGTCTTAACCATCTGTCAAATTTTTCCTTATAACATTTCACATGGTTGGCAACATTGCACATCGAATTGAAGTAGAAATTACGCACTTTGACAGTTAATCGAGACTAGGGATAAGTAAATCGACTTCTTGAAAAGTCTAAAAGTCGAAGTCGACTTTTCATCTAGGAAAAAATCGAAAAGTCGACTTTCGATTTTCTTCATATATACTTGGTTTTTTATCACAAAGCTCAAATTGCCCAAAAATTTCACTTTCCGGAACTTTACTGTATCTGTTCACAATAATTCATAAAAAAATCAAATTTTTAGTCGATTTTGCAGAAATAAGTAAAAGTCGATTTTGAACAGTTTTGACAAGATCGAAAAGTCGACTTTTTAGTCTAAGGCAAAAATCGAAAAGTCCAAAATCGACTTTTTGATTAGAAGCAAAAATCGAAACATTCCTAATCGAGACATCATCAAAAAAAGAACCGATAAATAAGATTTGATTACAAAATTTCTTTTTGAAAATGTTAATCTTCAAAATTCTGAGATTTTCACTTATAATTCTGTTCTTATTTTTTGGTTTCAAATTACAACAATATTTTTGACATTTAATTGTACCTACAGCTGTGCTGACGCGCCTACTTTATTAAATCTGCAAAGCCCATGATTAAGATCACTCAGATAGCGTAAAACAGCTGTTATTTTTCAAGTTCAATATCAAAAATGTTGACATTCTTTACGTTCACATAATGTCAAATCAATTCACAATAATGTTCTTTGACAGCAAACATAAGAATCAGCTGATCTTCCAGGATAACCTTATTAAAAGTCCTTGATCATATCTTTCTCCACTATCATGGCATAATTACAGAAGGTAGTCTTATTTGAGAATTTAATGATTGCAATCCTTTTTAATTTGGATCTATTAATTTTAAATAATATGAAAAATGAATTCCATGAAATTTCCTGTATGTTGATTGGCATATTTTCAATAAATTAAATATATTTTCTAAACCTAAACATTGCTCTCAAGATTTGGCCATTGTTGTCACATCTTATATTTACAAGTTTTAGAGGCAGGGAACTTCAAAATATTTTGAACACATACGTACATTTCGAAGGAAGATATTTTCATTTAAATTTTGAAAGCTGAATACTGTCAAAGGCAAATTTTTGAAAAAATTGGAAACATATGATTGCAGGAGACTACCTTGTTTAATTATGCCATGCTCCACTTTAAAGCATCAATTCAAAACAAATTTTGTTTAGTTTTAAATTCCTTATTACTAGTGCTGGACGAAGAAAAAAATGAAATTAATAAATAAAATAAGATTAGAAAGTTTTGACAGATTGTCCATATTTGGTTGTCGTTCTTCAACACTACCTTCAACGACGATGGCGTCGACTTAAACCGCTTTCAGTGCAAATTCTATTTCTAAAATTAAACGTAGGAAATAGGTTTATTGTGAATTAAATCTTAATGCAAAATTAGAACATGATTTTTATTGTGATTTTAATTGTTGCTGTTGATTTTGTATTATGATGAAGAAGAAGATATTTCTATAAGATAGAAAGTTAAAAAGAGATCGGCTTTCATGTGGAAAGTTTGACACTACTTTGATGAGTTCTTCTTTTCTTCTACGTGTTATTGATGGGTCAAATGCCGTAGAGTCATGTCTTGGCGCCCAACTAATTTTTCCCCCACATAAAAAAATAATGAATTAGTAAAAATTGGATTATCGCGACAAAATTGAACAAGAAAATTTACAGCCTAAGGTGTACACACTATTCTGAAGCCTTTCGATATTTTTCAATTATCTAGGCAAACCTCTTCGCATGATGTGGTACATCACATTGGAAACACCTTCGATACGAAAATGTATACTTAAGCTGTGTGCGTAGATATCGTAGAAGCTGTCGATAATGACGAAATTGAAACCCTATTCAATTCAAAGATGATACACTGAATCTATAATGGCGTTATTAGACCAATACTGAAACACGCGTTGCTAGTGTGCTGGCTGCAGAAAGTCCAGATAATCTGACAGCGGAACCCTAACACAAATGCCGTCAGACAACTATTGTTACACAGATGGTTCCCGGCTAGCAGGAAACTCGGAAAAGGGACTTTTTATTGAAATGCCGATAGTTCCTTTTCCGGATAAGTTATTTTCAACATGTTCGTTTCGGAATAACAGAACTCTATCGAGTCATATGATTTCGGGTGATAAATCGTAACGAATCCAAGTTGTTGCTCGATATGAGACCAATGACTATTAAAAAATAGCAATAAAATACATAATATTATGGGTTATGGATTGTCGTCTCCTGTATCTCCATATTTAAAAATGTTGCAACTTGAATGGGTTGTGTCCATATGGAGTTCGGCAAAGCTGGGTAATTGAAAAGCTGCAACGTGTCGTGTGGTCTTAGTCCACATGCAGGACATGTGTTAGTTATCAAACCAATTCAATTCTTGTTGCCCATTAGGAATTCAGGCGGTTGCACCATCCTGATCCTAGTTGAACTAAGACAACTCGTGTATGTCGGGGCAGCTGCTTCTCATCTGCTGCGATGGATGAAGTGTGATCTCCAATTATGGTATTCACACGATATAGCTCCACTTGAAAGGATTGTTGATCACGATTATACCTTTGGACCTTTCTCTCTCTACAGCACGGAGATCTTCCCTAATGTGTCTGGGCGGGGGAGTTGTTACCATAAGGTTCACGGAGATACAACCCAATCAAGTACTGTATTGACAACATATAGTTGTGTCGATGGACGGATAAGATCTTCGTCTCCACGGGAAGATAATCTACTGGCGTCATGGGAAGATACCCTGTTACAGATCACAGGATAGCATTCTGGCAGGTTTGGATATTCTTCCACTGCGTATCACTTACATTCGCAAAACAAACTGGTGTTGCATAGCTTATCACTGACCTATTTAATAAAGCCTATTGCTTTATAAGAAGTCGACAAGGTTTCTTTGTCAGTGCCCTAAGTGCTGCCGGCTAGCGACTTGAGGATCTTGTTTCTACTTTTCAGCTATGTAGAAGTTTTAATTCTCAAAATTGGCATCAACAATGGAACCTGGCGCCATGATCGTACAATCAACCACATACTTTACGATCTCTATTCTGTCCGGTGGTTGTATAATTTCAGAGAGGTTAAACAATTACGGAGATATGACCCCTCCTTTGGGTACACCCTGTTCCACCCTACGGGGTTTGGACTTCCTGTTTCTGAATTCAACATACGTCTGGCTTCCACAAACATAGTTGATTATCAACGTTTCAAACACGGTCGAATATTTGTCTTTTCTATTTCATCGAACAGCTTGGCAAGGTTGGCGGTATCGAAGACCTTCAATAGGTCAAGTGCCACCATAACTGTTCGGTTGCACGGCCTTTTTTGGTTAAGTCTTATGATAATGTGTGTGGAATTGGCGAGTAATGCTGTTGTTGTGCTGTCTTTGCTACTGGCGACAGGCCTGTATGATTCACCCATGCTGGCATCCCTGCCAAGCTTCAGTAGCGGGACTACACTGTTTATTTTCCAGTCTTCAGGAACTATGTGGGTGGATAACGACAAGTTTAGGGCCGATGCTAAGTACTCAATTCCGGGTTTATACATCTGCTTATGTATAATCATAGATATTCTATCCGGGTCCAACGCTTTGGACGACTTAACATTTTTATGGCATCTGGGACGCCCTCCTTCCGAATTTGTGGTGGTACATCCTATAATCTCTCATTTTCGCCTTGCCACCCTCGGGTTGCTCAATGTAAAAAATACCAAGCAATGTGCTCGGTTGTTATAACACACCTCTTCAAATCTGTCACAGTTACGCCGTTAAATGTGACAGCCGTCCTGTCATCCTTTCTTCCAATATTCGAAAGTGGTTTATCCATTGTCCAAAATTTACTTCTTCCGGTGTCAATGTGGCATTGCTTCAGGCGGTTTAGCCACTTTTTCTTAGATTTCAGAACAGAGATTTCTCTGTTGGGTCTTCAGGGGTCGTACGACATCATGATAAATCAGCTTTCTCATGGTTCAAGAAAATATGGCGATCAGAGGTAATAAAGTTGGGTGGCTGTTGGCGAAGACGATGATAGATAGGTGATCAGAGCTAAATGAAATAAAGGGTTGTCAGATTATGCCATTTATCTAGTGCCACAATGGTAATGTCTGCCGAACTGTGGCAATCTCCACTTATCTTCGTGGCGGTATCCTCATTAAGTATGGCGTTCAGAGGTAATAAAGTCGGGCCAGATGGGGGTATGGTACTGTCTGGCGAACTGTGGCAATATCATCATATCCTCGTGGTGCCATCCTTATCAACAACTTAACAAATTTGCTCAGTCATCGCTGTACCCCTCTGGTCCTTTTCTGCGTCTAATAACTTCCTAATGATGGCGAGCAGTAGTGATAATTTTACGTACATTTCTCTCAGTTTCCCGAGGATTTGAGGGAACGGACAGCTCTCTGAATTGGTGATTGGTAAATCAGGTTTCCCATGGTTCAAGAAAGTATCGTGTTCGGAGGTAATAAAGTCGATGGCCTGTTGACGGATAGGATGATAGTAAGGTGGTCTGAGCCGAGTCTGTTCTGGACAGAATGGTGTAACAAGAATGCAAGTCCCCCACCTCCGCTTCTGGTACAATCCTTCCAAACAACATTGTAATTCTAGAAACGCTGTAAGCCGCAGTTCTCGGTCAGTTTTGTTTCCTGGATCTCATCGACCATGATGACTCATAAACTCCACAATTCCAGTGATCTTGTTGCAGAGACCATCGCTGTTGATCTACAAGAATGATGGATTTTCTAGTCGTAGAACAACAATATGTGGTGTTAAGTGTTTTGCTGTTGAGGAGACTGCGGGGATGTCTCGTATACCGACGAGAAACGATGTAACTCCTTTAGAAGATCTCCTGGATGCGGTTTAATCCAGATCCAGAGAACATCGAAAATGCACCCATTCTCTACATCCATTGCATTTCACAGAGATGGATCTATGGTCTGGATCTATGGTGGATGCGGTTCTGGCAAACACTACAGAACCAAGGTTTGAACCAGTAGGGTTCGGAGCAGGCATTCGGGGATCTAATGTCGCTCCCATGACAAAAAAAAAAAACACACACACACACGAGCATGGTGGAAGCCATTTCCGATTAAATCGGGTACATATAATCAGCCGCCGTTGAATTTAATACAACGGTAACTACATTTTTTGCATTACGGTCCCTTATTATGGTCGTATGTATGGGTATATCCACTGTTATATTAACCCTTTTTACAAATGCTTATTAATATTTAATATGTAGCATTTTAAAACATAAAAAAATCGTACGTTCGCTTATAACTTCGTTTAATTAAGTGTTCCAAATGCTCATTATATTTATTATTAAAAATGATGAATATTTTATAATGTTCTCGAGAGATTTGCTATTTTCTAAATAATAATACGTCAGAACAAATATGCATAATTATGAATATACAACATACATACACACATATATAAATTTTTAAAATACTAACTTTTTCACAGCAATGAACATATTTACACATAGATGATTTTATTTTGTCAGCTTGAATTTATGTCTTTTGGGTTTCGGAGGACAAATGGTTGAACACAATTGCACAGTGTTTAGTATTAACGGATTCGAATACAAGTCAAGTTTTATTGGAAGATCTATAATCCATAGAAAACAAGCAAAAGACAAGAGCCCATGACATATAAAAAGATTATAGTATACTCTTATCCTGATAGGGTATTCGATTAGATGCATTCATATGCAAACATCATTTTTTAAAAGTTGTGTGGGAAGGTAATTATGGAATGAGTGAACCAAAATATCTCATCATAAACTGTTTTACTGGCTTGGATAAAATATTAGGTTGGTTCAAATCGGATACACCATTCCCAAAATTTTTACGATTTTGTTGGGACGTAGCGGAGGGAGTGGATCAATATCCCCTATTTTCAAACTTTGGTACAAATATTGATGCGCAAAGTTTGGGTGCCAGACATACAGATAGACTGTACAGTTAGTGAACTGTACGTAAGAGCTTTTACTTGGAGTCAGACAGTCTAATGAAAATATTTGCTTTCTATGAGTTCTATTTTAATGTAAATCATAAAATATGTTATTTATATCCCTCATGTTGTGGGTGCTAATGACTGCGATTTAGATAGGCAGTGCCATGATGCAATAATAAGGTGATGTATCAAAACAAAATGTTCCTTATAATGTTTCACATGGTTGGCAACATTGCACATCGAATTCAAGTAGAAATTGCGCACTTTGACAGTTATCGAGACATCAGCTGCGCCAAATGGACTACCTATTTATTGTGTCATGGGCAGTCGCACACACAGCATGTCATTTAGGGAAATCATAGGATTGGGTGATCATAAATAGAGACCATAAATGTGTCCAAATCCAAATCTATTTACACGTTCAATGTGCGCATTTGAAATGCATTGTAGTTTTATGTATTAATATGTAGGTTTACAATTAAGAAGATATTTTAAATAAAATGAGTTCACCTCGAACCACGGAAGAGTCAACACCGTGCATCATTCCTCATAGTTTTCTCCCGTTACACTTTGTAATGGGCATAGGCGTCGGCTCATCATAGACTGATATACGGGCGTACATTTACAGCGACTGATTTCGCCCAAAGACACACGGGGTCTAAAATCGATATGTCTATAAGGCACATTTTTGTCGTAGGGAAAGTGTATATACCCTCATTAGCCATAAGGCTTAGGGTATAACTAGGTAGAAAAGTTTCTACAGATAAATGACCTTCAATGGACCTTTTAAATATAGAAATATATTTTTATACCATCCTAAATAGGGTGTTGGGTATATTAAATTTGTTATTCCGTTGATAGGACCTTGACATATATGTTGAAAACTCAAGAAATCATATTCGAATAAAATTCTGTTGAAGAAATGAGAGGAATCGTAATATTTTAGATATGTATAACTTGGAAATTTGGTTTTGCGGTTTAGCCACTTTGGAAAGGTAATTTTCAATACAAGTAAGCATTCGGGCTGCATAGTGAATAAAATATATCTTCGCTGAAAAATGATCAGTAAAGGTACATGGTTTACCATAGCCCTCTATATAAAAGTCCCACCTCGTTTTTGATATTTTAAAGATTTTAGTCGCATTTTCTAATCAATGTGGCTGTAATTTGAAATTTCGGGTTGTCGACAATTTTTTAATATAGGTCCATTTTTTGACTTGTATGAGACTTCTGCAAATAGAGGGGTATTTATAGGACTTTATTAAATTTGAAGATCGTTTATAATATTTACGCCTTGAAATGAGGTATTCCCCCCAAAAATTGTCTTAAAATATCCACGCCTTGAGCTGTGGTTGTTTATGGAAAAAATGAAGTGGATATTTAAAGACAAATTTCATACTTTCAGAAATTAGGAAATTTTTCTTCTAAAATTGTACACTTTAGACTATGGTAGTCCTTCGACAAATTATCTGAAAATATCCAAGTCGAGTTGTGTTAGTCCTTCGATTAATTGTCTTTCTATTAATTTTCTTTAAATATCCATGCCTTGAGCTGTGGTAATTCTTCGGAAAAAATGTCTTTCAGGTTGTCGAAATGTTGCGTTTAAATATCCACCTCTAAGCTATGGTAGTCCTTCGACAAATGCCTTCAAATATCTACGCTTTGGGATGTGGTAGTCCTTCTAAAAAGTGTCTTAAAATATGCTACCACAAGCTGCTGTAGTTCGTCGGAAAATTATAGTTTCGGTAGTCTGAATATTATCTTTGAATATCCACCCAAGAGCTGTGGTATTCTTTCTTCCAGGTAGTCGAACAATTGTCTTTAAATATTCACGTCTTCAACTGTGGAAGCTCTTCGGAAAATTGTCTTTTAAGTTGTCAAAAAATTGTCTTTAAATGTGACTATTTGATCTATGATAGTCCCTCAGAATACTGCGTTTAATTATCCACGCGCTGCGGAAGTCCTTATATAAATTTTCTATTTTGAATCTTGAGATATGGAATTATTCCAAAAAATGGTCTTGAAATGTCTACTTCTTGGGCTGTGGTAGTCTCTCGGAAAATTGACTTTTATGTAGTCAGAAACTTGCCTTTAAATATCCACACCAGGAGCTGTGGTAGTCCTTTTTTGAGGGAGTCTGAAAATTATCTTTAAAAATCCACTACTTGAGTTATGGCACTCCCTCGGAAAATTTTCTTTTAGGTAGTCAGAAAATTGTTTTTAAATATCCATGCCTTATGTTCCCTGGGAAATTTGTCTTTAAATATTCACATCCTGAGCTGTGGTAGACCATGGGAAATTATTTTTAAATATCCATACATTGAGCTATGGTATTCCATCGGTAATTTTTTTTTAATATGCACGTCTTGAGACGTGGAGTCACTTCAAAAATGTCCTTTAAATGTTAGTTCCTTGAGCTGTGTTAGTCCTTCGGAAAATTGTGGAGCTGTGGTAATCCTCATTTCAGGGCGCCGGAAATTGTCTTTAATTATTCCGGTCGTGAGTTGTGGTACTCCCTCGGAATTTTGTCTTTAGGTAGTCAACAAATTATCTTTAAATATCCATGCCTTGAGCTGTAGTAGTCCCTTGGAAATTGTATTTAAATATCCAAATCCTGAGCTGTGGTAGTCCGTAGAAAATTAGTTTTAAATATCCATACATTGAGCTACGGCAGTCCTTCGATAAATTTTCTTAAATTATCCACGTCTTGAGATGTGGATACACTCAAAAATGACCGTGAATATCCTCTACTTGAGCTGAGGTAGTCTTCCATACCAGGAACTGTGGTAGTCCTTATTTTATGTAGTCAGAAAATTGTCTTTAAATATCAAAGAGTTGGGTTATGGTACTCCTGCGGAAATGTGTCTTTACATGCCCACGCTCTGAGCTTTGGTAGTCCCTCGGAAATTGTCTTTAAATATCCACCTCAGGAGCTGCAGTCCCTCTGAAAATTGTCTTGAGCTATGACAGTCCCTTGGAAATAGTCATTGAGGTCGTCGGAAAATTGTGATTAAATATCAACATCTTGAGCTGTGGTAATCCCTTGTAAAATGGTCATTAAATATGTACGTATCGAGCTGTGATAGTCCCTCGGAAATTTGTCTTTGAGATAGTCGGAAAATTGTCTTGAATTGTGATAGTCCCTCGGGAATTTACTTTAAATATTCAGAAGCTATGATAGTCTTTCGGATATTTTTTAAAATATTCATGCCATGGAATTTGTTTTTTTTAATGTCCATTCTTTGAGCTATGATTGTCCCTCAGAATATTGTCTGTAAATATTCACACCTTCAGTTGTGGCAGTCGTTCGAAATACTATCTTTAGATATCCATCCCTTGATATTTTCTTTAAATATTTTACACCTTGATATGTGGTAATCCCCTTGATATTTCGTAGTTGTTCGAAAAAATTGTCATTAAATATCCACGCCTTTGGGGACCTCCATAGGACTTCAATAGATATTTTTATTCGCCATTTGTCCACTTCTAAACACTGTGCTAAATTTGCTCATTTAAAATTTTGCTATCAAATTTTTACAAGCTGTAATAATGTTAGAGTATATTTACACATACATACATTTTTTGCTCACACACAAACCGAGACCAGCATCTAAGCACACACACACTTACATAGAAATACCCAACAGAAAAAGCTAACACAAAATGTTGCCACAAAATGAAAATAACAGTAACATAACAATTAATCGAACAACAATAACAGCAACAACAATGATTGTAAAACCAAAGGCAATTAAAAACACACACGCACACAAAATAATGAAAAGCGTTTGGCAACAATAACAACAATTATAATATATTAACAATAACAACAATAATAGTAACAGCAACAATTGTTTGTTTGTTTTTGTGGATTGGTTTTTTGTCTGAATCGATTCATATTTGCCCACATTTAGAAGTAGTTGAATCTAAACGGAGGCAGCAGCAACAACAACATCATCTGTGGCAACCTCACCGGTATTGGATGGCGATGCAGTGGCAGTAGCCACTGATGGTAGTATTACTGCATCGACAATATCGACACCAACAATTTCATTGTCATTGCCAGCAACCTCGCCACCCTCCGCATCACCACCATCATCAACAACATCGACAATAACAACAATATGATGATGATTATTATAGCAAAAAGCACTGCCACCGATGGTAGCCGTAGGTGGCTTAGCACCAGGGCTTCTCCTGCTGCTGCCACCACCATCGCTACCACCACAGTTCAGAGCCCCATTAAGGACTTGATTGAATTTTAATTGATTGGTAAATCGATTAAGATTTTGATTGTTTTGTTGTTTTTTGATTTGATTAGTTTCGAATCGATTTGAATCTTTATTTGACTGGTATGGATGATGATGATGATGTTGATGCTGGAGGTCCTGATGCCGTTGTTGTTGCTGCTCCCTTTTGTGTTCCAGTGTTTGTGTGTGTCGGTGGTGGTGATGATTATTATAAATATTTGTGATAGTTGCGGGCGTAGCCTGAGCAGTTGTAGATGGAGGAGGAGAAGAAGGAGTAGGCGAGCAAGCTGTAACATTTTGATTGATATTTCGATAATGACCACTACAACGACTACTACGACCACAACCACTAGCACAGGCACTACCACTATCACTACAATCAGCTGTGGCGACACAATGAATTGTATTTGAGTGTGTGAGTTCAGTACCGGCTTGAGATGATTGATAGCACTCTCGGGTCAGAACTATACATAATCCAATAGCTAATATCACAAAGGTTCCAAGTACTATACTGACGGCAACAATCCAGATACGTGGATCGAAATTATCTAAATCGGGTTGTATAAGGCGTATTAAATCTACAAGAAAGAAAGAAAAACAAGAAGGGAGAGGGGCAGAGAGAGGTGGAGGTATGTGGAATGATTAAAGAAAATAGGAAAGGGAGGAACATAGGCAAGGAGAAGAAAAAAGGAAGAAAATTAAAAAAATAAATATCGTTAGGTTATGAAATAAAAATAGAGGTGGAGGATATGTATGGAAGAGAAAATAGAAGAGACAAAAAAATACACAATATAAATAGTTACACACTTAAAACAATTAATATCAATTTATATATACTTGTAAAATAACAACAACATAACATTCGCCATTGAAAGGCAAATGCTAAAACTACACATAGCTTTGGTCACAACGTAGAATTTGTTATACCTTTCCACAGAAGGTAGGGAGTTTTGAACATTTTTGAGAAATTAATGTGGTAGTCCCTTGAAATTTGTCTCAAAATATCCACGTTGAGGTAGTCGGAATATGGACTTAAAATATTCACGCCATGAGCTGTAGTCAGGGAATGGATTTCAAATATCCACGTTTTGAGATCTGGTAGTCCCTCGAAATTTCTTCTCAAAATTTTCCATGGTAGTCCCTTGAAATTTGTCTCAAAATATCCACGTTGAGGTATTCGGAATATGGACTTAAAATATTCACGCCATGAGCTGTAGTCAGGGAATGGATTTCAAATATCCAAGTTCTGAGATCTAGTAGTCCCTCGAAATTTTTTCTCAAAATTTTCCATGGTAGTCCCTTGAAATTTGTCTCAAAATATCCACGTTGAGGTATTCGGAATATGGACTTAAAATATTCACGCCATGAGCTGTAGTCAGGGAATGGATTTCAAAATCCAAGTTCTGAGATCTAGTAGTCCCTCGAAGTTTTTTCTCAAAATTTTTTACGTCTTGAGCTCCGAAAAATGTCTTTGAGGTGGTCGGAAAATGATCTCAAATTATCCACGTCTTGACAGTCCCTACGAAAATTATCTTTGAGGTAGTCAGCGAATGGATTTAAAATATATTCATCTTGAGCTGTGGCAGTCCCTCCGAAAATTGTCTTTAAATGTTCACGTCTTGAACTGTTATATTCTATCAGAAATTTGTCTTTGAGGTAGTCAAAAAGTGGACTTACTTCTAGAGCTTTGATAGTTTATCGGAAAACTGTCTTTGAAATAGTCTGAAAGTTATTTCAAAATATACACGTCTTGGGTTGGGATAGACCATCGGAAAATTGCATTTGAGGAAGTCGAAAAATGAACTTTAAATATCTGCGTTTTGAGCTGTGGCACACCCTCGGATTTTTTTTTAAATATGCACCCCTTTAGCTTTTTAAATTCTTTTAAATATCCAAGCCTTGAGTTGTGGCATTTCTTAGAAAAATTGTCTTTAAATTTGCCATGCCCTGTGGTAGTCATTTGAAAAATAGTCTTGTAAGCAGTCTTAAAATATACATGCCTAGAACTTTGGTATTCCCTCGTAAAATTGCCTTAAAAATCTATGGCTTCAGCTGTGGTGTCCCAAAGGAAAATTGTCTTTTAGGTAGTCGGCACATTATCTTTAAATATCCATGCCTTAGGCTAGTCCCTCGGATAATTGTCTTTAACCCTTTGTGGCCCAATGTTGCCCACATGCAACAAAATGTTTTAGAGCTTATATTTATTATACAGCTAGTAGATATGCATTCTTTGGATTTCCTGGATTGGATTTCCTGTCAAGACCTGATTATGGACGACACATATCACAAGGAAAGTCTAAAAAATTCAAATTTTTGGTAAAGTTATGAGCTTTTTAATACAGAGAAGAGGGCAAAATGTGTACAGTACTAATTTGTGTATACAGTCCAAATTATTCGTATTCGAAATATACGAATACTGTCGTCAGAATTATTTTTGATTCTTGTAAAACAGAATATAAAGAATAACTTATAATCATTTTTTCGCCGATTTTGCATTTGGTTTTCTTGATATTGGGCTTTTATTTTTCAGAAAGAATGTACTGTATCTCCCGAAAGCAAGGATATAGCGATGTCGAATTTTGTCCATATCCTATCTAGGATAGTTCCATTAAATCTGTGAACAGAAAATGTGTCTATGATTACGGAAAAAATTCGGGGCTCAAGGGGTTAAAAATCTAAGCCTTGAAGTGTACTAGAAATTCAGGACATTATGTTCAAATATCAATACCTTGGGGCTTTGCTAATCCGTCGGAAAACTTTCTTTTAAGAATTTCGAAAATTGCCTTTAAATATACACACTTTGTAGTAGTAGCTCGTCTTAGAGTGACCATAGCTATGTTGTATTTTATATTTATAATAATATTACTTAAAACTTAAACTATTAATTTTATAATTTAGAAGTCTAAACATTTAAACGACATCAAAGGAATTTTAAAAAATTATCTATTTTTAATATTGAATTTCTGGGTTTCCTAACTTTTACCATACCAAATTTAAATATCAAATATTTAATTGACAGAAAACAGAACTATTAAAGTCCCTCTGAAAATATTATTTAAAAAATACACGCCTAGATCTGGCATAATATTATTTAAAAAACCAGTAAGGAAAGTAGTAAAGTCGGACAGAGCCGACTATATGATACCCTTCACCACTTTGGGTATATTCAACAAATGAATCCTAACAGACATCGCATTTTTAAAGGACCAGCAAAATGAAATTGGATCCATAAACATGTCATTCTGCAACCTATACTAATTTCTTTCATTTGGTCAGATAAAGAAGCTATATCTAAATCTCAACCGATTTCAACGATTTCAGGAAATTTAACACATATCATTCTAGGCCTAATTCATTACGCTGTGCCATATTTCGAGCAAACCGAAAGATATATAGGGACTTTGGTAGTACCATTTGCGTAAAATCGGACGAAACTATATATGGGAGCTATATCTAAATCTGAACCGATTCTCACCAAACTCAGCACAAATCATTCTGCACTTTATACAGAACGCTCTGCCAAATTTCGTGCAAATCGAATGATATATAGGGACTTTGGTGCACCATTTGCGTAAAATCGGACGAAACTATATATGGGAGCTATATCTAAATCTGAACCGATTTTCACCAAACTCAGCACAAATCATTCTAGACTTAATTGAATACGATATGCTAAATTTCGTGCAAATCGAATGATATATAGGGACTTTGGTGCACCATTTGCGTAATATCGGACGAAACTATATATGGGAGCTATATCTAAATCTGAACCGATTTTCAGGAAACTTGACACACATCATTCTAGGCCTAATTCATTACGCTGTGCCAAATTTCGTGCAAATCGAAAGATATATAGGGACTTTGGTGCACCATTTACTTAAAATCGGACGAAATTATATATGGGAGCTATATCTAAATCTGAACCGATTTTCATGAAACTCAGCACACATCATTCTAGGCCTAATTCATTACGCTGTGCCAAATTTCGTGCAAATCAAAAGATATATAGGAACTTTGGTGCACCATTTACATAAAATCGGACGAAACTATATATGGGAGCTATATCTAAATCTGAACCGATTTTCCCAATTTCAATAGGGTTCGTCCTTGGGCCAAATAAGTGACCTATGCTAAATTTCATCCAAATCGGATCATAAATGCGACCTGTACTTTGTTTACAAAAATACATGGACGGACAGACGGACGGACATGCGTAAATCGACTCAGAAAGTGATTCTATGCATATTCTCAAAAGGAACCATGTGTCTATCCGGTTTCCTTTTGCCTGTTACAAACATATGCACAAAGACATAATACCCTGTACCACAGTGTGGTGAAGGGTATAAAAACCCACGCCTAGATCACAGAAAATATTATTTAAAAAATCCACGTCTAGGTCTGAGAAAATATTCTTTAAAAAATCCACGTCTAGGTCTGAGAAAATATTCTTTAAAAAATCCACGCCTAGATCTGAGAAAATATTCTTTAAAAAATCCACGCCTAGATCTGAGAAAATATTATTTAAAAATATGCACGCATAGATCTGAGAAAATATTATTTCAAAAAAAATCCACGCCTACTTCTGAGAAAATATTATTTAAAAAATTCATGCATAGGTATCCGGAAAATATCTTTAAAAAACCGGACAAAAAATCAACGCCACACACATAAACCCGGAAAACTATTTTTTAAAAAAATTACACCTAAGTTTCCGAAAAAAAATTTTCATAAATAGTCCACGCCTAGAGCTTCGAAAAAAAAAAATAATTTAAAAAGCCAGGCCTTGAGCTGTGTTAATCCTTCAAGTAATTTCTTTAAAAAATAACGCTAGAGCTCAGAAAATGTTGTTTAACAACATGTCTAGAGCTCTAAAGATTATATGAATAACTCACGCCTAGAGCTCCGAAAATATTGCCTAAATAGTACACGCCTATTGCTGTAATAATATTCTTCAAATAATCTACGTATAGAGCTCCGAAATATTCATTAAATAATCCATGCTTTGAGCTAAATAATCGGTCTGGAAATATTCTTCAAATAATCTACGTGAAGAACTCCAAAAATATTCTTAAAATTTTCCACGCCTTGAACTGTTATGATCCCTCTGGAATTATTGGCGAATTATTTTTTTTCTCCTCACATTTGCCACATTCACCTCTCGCCTCTTTCAATACTCGTATGAGGCATGATCCTTAACCTAACTTTGTTGCTAATTGCAGCCTTAACACATTTAATGTGTCATTATTCTCACAAATGAAACACTCCCCTACTATCAATTACCTACTTATTTACTTACTTAACAATAATGAAATACAACAATAAAAAATATACGACATTATCCTTACAACTACACACATATACATACATTTGATACAGAACTAAAGATAGTTGTAATGCGAACAATCAAGGAAATTGCTTGGACTTACCTTCTTCTTTCGTTTCCGGCAGGGTTGTGACATTCGTTGTAACCACTTCGCCACTGCCCAAGTGATTGTTGGCCCACATGCGAAACTCATATGTGGTGTTGGGTTCCAGGCGATACACTTCCATTTGTCGCTGTGGTGAAGAGAGAAAAAATATTGAGTTCCGTAAAGGAAAATTCAGAGGCGGGGTAGGACAGAATTGTTGAAGTAAAAAAACAGGAAAAATGTAAAAAAAATAAAAACCAAGTGGCAAATAAATAATTAAATGACCAACATTAAATAAATCTTGTTAATTATTGTTAAATACAATGTTGACAGTCTCGGTGTTCTCTTTCCGGCCATTCATTAGCTCTGTCAACAATATTGAATGTTGGCAATGAATGCGTGTGGAGGTGGGGTCTGTCTGTCTGTGCGTAGCAGCTTTTAATGTCAATCTCGTTGAAAATTTCTCGGCAATACAATTTAAATGAATGGTCTCTATTTACGCTTAATTGACTTCTTAACAAAATAATGCCACCGAGCGGAATAGGGAGGGGCATTCTTCATTAAATAATCCACGCCTAGAGCTGTGAAAATCTTCATTAAATAATCCACGCCTAGAGCTGTGAAAATCTTCATTAAATAATCCACGCCTAGAGCTGTGAAAATCTTCATTAAATAATCCACGCCTAGAGCTGTGAAAATCTTCATTAAATAATCCACGCCTAGAGCTGTGAAAATCTTCATTAAATAATCCACGCCTAGAGCTGTGAAAATCTTCATTAAATAATCCACGCCTAGAGCTGTGAAAATCTTCATTAAATAATCCACGCCTAGAGCTGTGAAAATCTTCTTAAAATAATCCACGCCTAGAGCTGTGAAAATCTTCATTAAATAATCCACGCCTAGAGCTGTGAAAATCTTCATTAAATAATCCACGCCTAGAGCTGTGAAAATCTTCATTAAATAATCCACGCCTAGAGCTGTGAAAATCTTCATTAAATAATCCACGCCTAGAGCTGTGAAAATCTTCATTAAATAATCCACGCCTAGAGCTGTGAAAATCTTCATTAAATAATCCACGCCTAGAGCTGTGAAAATCTTCATTAAATAATCCACGCCTAGAGCTGTGAAAATCTTCATTAAATAATCCACGCCTAGAGCTGTGAAAATCTTCATTAAATAATCCACGCCTAGAGCTGTGAAAATCTTCATTAAATAATCCACGCCTAGAGCTGTGAAAATCTTCATTAAATAATCCACGCCTAGAGCTGTGAAAATCTTCATTAAATAATCCACGCCTAGAGCTGTGAAAATCTTCATTAAATAATCCACGCCTAGAGCTGTGAAAATCTTCTTTAAATAATCCACGCCTAGAGCTGTGAAAATCTTCATTAAATAATCCACGCCTAGAGCTGTGAAAATCTTCTTTAAATAATCCACGCCTAGAGCTGTGAAAATCTTCATTAAATAATCCACGCCTAGAGCTGTGAAAATCTTCATTAAATAATCCACGCCTAGAGCTGTGAAAATCTTCATTAAATAATCCACGCCTAGAGCTGTGAAAATCTTCATTAAATAATCCACGCCTAGAGCTGTGAAAATCTTCATTAAATAATCCACGCCTAGAGCTGTGAAAATCTTCATTAAATAATCCACGCCTAGAGCTGTGAAAATCTTCATTAAATAATCCACGCCTAGAGCTGTGAAAATCTTCATTAAATAATCCACGCCTAGAGCTGTGAAAATCTTCATTAAATAATCCACGCCTAGAGCTGTGAAAATCTTCATTAAATAATCCACGCCTAGAGCTGTGAAAATCTTCATTAAATAATCCACGCCTAGAGCTGTGAAAATCTTCATTAAATAATCCACGCCTAGAGCTGTGAAAATCTTCATTAAATAATCCACGCCTAGAGCTGTGAAAATCTTCATTAAATAATCCACGCCTAGAGCTGTGAAAATCTTCATTAAATAATCCACGCCTAGAGCTGTGAAAATCTTCATTAAATAATCCACGCCTAGAGCTGTGAAAATCTTCATTAAATAATCCACGCCTAGAGCTGTGAAAATCTTCATTAAATAATCCACGCCTAGAGCTGTGAAAATCTTCATTAAATAATCCACGCCTAGAGCTGTGAAAATCTTCATTAAATAATCCACGCCTAGAGCTGTGAAAATCTTCATTAAATAATCCACGCCTAGAGCTGTGAAAATCTTCATTAAATAATCCACGCCTAGAGCTGTGAAAATCTTCATTAAATAATCCACGCCTAGAGCTGTGAAAATCTTCATTAAATAATCCACGCCTAGAGCTGTGAAAATCTTCATTAAATAATCCACGCCTAGAGCTGTGAAAATCTTCATTAAATAATCCACGCCTAGAGCTGTGAAAATCTTCATTAAATAATCCACGCCTAGAGCTGTGAAAATCTTCATTAAATAATCCACGCCTAGAGCTGTGAAAATCTTCATTAAATAATCCACGCCTAGAGCTGTGAAAATCTTCATTAAATAATCCACGCCTAGAGCTGTGAAAATCTTCATTAAATAATCCACGCCTAGAGCTGTGAAAATCTTCTTTAAATAATCCACGCCTAGAGCTGTGAAAATCTTCTTTAAATAATCCACGCCTAGAGCTGTGAAAATCTTCATTAAATAATCCACGCCTAGAGCTGTGAAAATCTTCATTTAATAAACCACGCCTAGAGCTGTGAAAATCTTCATTAAATAATCCACGCCTAGAGCTGTGAAAATCTTCATTAAATAATCCACGCCTAGAGCTGTGAAAATCTTCATTAAATAATCCACGCCTAGAGCTGTGAAAATCTTCATTAAATAATCCACGCCTAGAACTGTGAACATCTATAAAATATCCACGCTGTGAAAATCTTCTTTAAATAAGCTACGTCTGGGGCTCTCCAAAATATTCTTTTAAAACACAACATTCCAAATCGAATATCAGCATGGAACAACTGACATCCGAAGCCTATCATACTCAAGCTGCTGGCTGTAGGTCACACAGACTAAATCTCGCAATGAATGTCATTTACACAAAAGTGTACATTTAAATGCTTTGTTGCATATCAAAATTAGATCTGCACTTTTTTTTTGGGCCAAAAACCTATCATTAGCAGTTCGCAGCAGATGCCAATCAATTTTAATAGAGCTCATAACAGTCAATTAGTTTTGACAATCGCAATTGTTAAACAATGGATATGTTTTAACAAAGCATGAATTGATTTGTAGAACAAGCGTATTTCAAACGATTTTCTTTTCAGTTGGTATATTATTAGCATGGTATAATTAGCAAATAGAATGAACACGCCAATTTGCCCATGCGGGCGTATTATTAACGTCGATATGTATACGCCCTTCAATCAGAATGAAAATAAAAATTTGCATAGTGCCGTATGATTAACGTTCACATGTATACGCGCCCACTAAACTGAGAAGTGATTTAAGGGGAAGGAAATACTTAAAAAAATTATTTTCAAAACGCAAAAGATCTACGCTTTTAGTTGACGCAAAAATTCCACATCTTAATGGTACCGGAAAAATATCTGTAAAAAATTCACCTCTACAATATTCTGTAAGTAAGAAACAAAAAAGGGAGTTGGTCATCCTTAAAATATTCGCATCTCTTGGTACTTAGAAAAAACTTGAAAAAAGATTCTACAATTTTTTTTGAAAAATTTGCTTTAAAAGTACACGCTTCTAATATTCCTCAAAAAATATTATTTTATAAATCCACGCTTCTAATATTCCTCAAAAAAATATTATTTTATAAATCCACGCTACTAATATTCCTCAAAAAATATTATTTTATAAATCCGCGCCTATTATAGGTCCATAAAAAAAATTATTTTATAAATCCACGCTTTTAATATTCCTCAAAAAATATTCTTTTATAAATCCACGCTTCCAATATTCCTTAAAAAAATATTCTTTTATAAATCCACGCTTCTATTATTCCTCAAAAAATATTCTTTTATAAATCCACGCTTCCATTGGTACCTAAAAAAATACTCATTTGTAAATCCACGCTTCCATTGATACCTAAAAAATATTCTTTTATAAATCCACGCTTCCATTGGTCCATAAAATATTCTTTTATAAATCCACGCTTCTATTGGTCCCTAAAAAAATAATCCTTAAAAATCCGCACATTTGAATAATTTAATATAAGGGAACATTATGTCGTATGACTACTGTCAACATGTATACGCCCACTATTACACTTGTCACGAAATCATAGAAAATATCATTAAAAATTGTTCCTTAAAAAATCCTTTAAAATATTCATTAAAAAATCCATGCTTCTATTGGTCCCTACAAAATAATACTTAAAAATACGCACATTTGAATAATTTAATACAAAGGAACATTATGACGTATGACTACTGTCAACATGTATACGCCCACTATTACACTTGTCACGAAATCATAGAAAATATCACAAAGAAAAAATTCTTAAAAAAAAACAAAAACCTTGAAAATATTCTTAAAAAAAATCCACGCACCTATTGGTCCCTAAAGAATATTCATTTATAAATCCACGCTTCTCTTGGTCCCTCAAAAAATAGTCATTTATAAATTCACGCTTCTATTGGTCCATTGAAAATATTCTTTTAAAAATTTGTCCCTCAAAAATAGTTTAATTATTAGTTTCTTATAAAAAATAGTCTTAAAAAAATCCACGATTCTATTGGTTTATCAAAAAAAAAAAAAAAAAAAAAAAATGATCTTTGAAAAATCCACGATTCTATTGGTCACTCATTTTTTCTGGAAATTCAAGCTTCTATTGGTTCTTAAAAAAATATTCTTTTATAAATCCATATTATTGGTTCCTCAAAAAATATATTTTATAAATCCACGCTTATATTGGTTCCTCAAAAAATATTCTTTATAAATCCACGCTCTAAGGGTTCCTCAAAAAATATTCTTTAAAAATCCACGCCTATCGGTCTCTAAGGGTTCCTCAAAAAATATTCTTTAAAAATCCACGCCTATCGGTCTCTAAGGGTTCCTCAAAAAATATTCTTTAAAAATCCACGCTTCTATTTAGGGTTCCACAAAAAAATATTCTTTTATAAATCCACGCTTCAGTTGGCCCTTGAAAAATATTCTTTAATAAATCCACGCCTCAGTTGGCCCTTGAAAAATATTCTTTTATAAATCCACGCTTCTATTGGTTCCTCAAAAAATATTCTTTATAAATCCACGCTTCTCTGGTCCCTCAAAAAATGTTCTTTTATAAAATTGGTCCCTCAAAAAATATTATTTATAAATCCACGCTTCTATTGGTCCCTCAAAAAATATTCTTTTATAAATCTATTGGTCCCTCAAAAAATATTCTTTTATAAATCCACGCTTCTATTGGTTCCTCAAAAAATATTCTTTTATAAATCCACGCTTCTATTGGTCCCTCAAAAATATTCTTTTATAAATTCACGCTTCTATTGGTTCCTCAAAAAACATTATTTTATAAATTCATGCCTCTATGGGTTCCTCAAAAAATATTATTTAATAAATTCACACCTCTAAGGGCTCCTCAAAAAATATTCTTTTATAAACCCACGCTTCTATTTAGTCTACAAAAAAACATTCTTTTATATATCCACGCTTTTATTGGTTCCTTAAAAAATATTCTTTTATAAATCCACGCTTCTATTGGTTCCTCAAAAAATATTCTTTTATAAATCCACGCTTCTATTGGTTCCTCAAAAAATATTCTTTTATAAATCCACGCTTCTATTGGTCCCTCAAAAAATATTCTTTTATAAATCTATTGGTCCCTCAAAAAATATTCTTTTATAAATCCACGCTTCTATTGGTCCCTCAAAAAATATTCTTTTATAAATCTATTGGTCCCTCAAAAAATATTCTTTTATAAATCTATTGGTCCCTCAAAAAATATTCTTTTATAAATCCACGCTTCTATTGGTTCCTCAAAAAAAATTCTTTTATACATCCACGCTTCCATAGGTCCCTCAAAAAATATTCTTTTCTAAATCCACGCTTCTATTGGTCCCTCAAAAAATATTCTTTTCTAAATCCACGCTTCTATTGGTCCCTCAAAAAATATTCTTTTCTAAATCCACGCTTCTATTGGTCCCTCAAAAAATATTCTTTTCTAAAACAAAAAATATTCTTTTCTAAATCCACGCTTCTATTGGTCCCTCAAAAAATATTCTTTTCTAAATCCACGCTTCTATTGGTCCCTCAAAAAATATTCTTTTCTAAATCCACGCTTCTATTGGTCCCTCAAAAAATATTCTTTTCTAAATCCACGCTTCTATTGGTCCCTCAAAAAATATTCTTTTCTAAATCCACGCTTCTATTGGTCCCTCAAAAAATATTCTTTTCTAAATCCACGCTTCTATTGGTCCCTCAAAAAATATTCTTTTCTAAATCCACGCTTCTATTGGTCCCTCAAAAAATATTCTTTTCTAAATCCACGCTTCTATTGGTCCCTCAAAAAATATTCTTTTATAAATCCACGCTTCTATTGGGCCCACAAAAAACATTCTTTTATAAATCCACGCTTCTATTGGTCCCTCAAAAAATATTCTTTTATAAATCCACTCTTCTATTGGGCCCACAAAAAACATTCTTTTATAAATCCACGCTTCTATTGGGCCCACAAAAAACATTCTTTTATAAATCCACGCTTCTATTGGTGCCTCAAAAAATATTCTTTTATAAATCCACGCGTCTCTTGGTCCCTTTAAAAATATTCCATTGATACCTAAAAATATTTATTTAATAATCCGCACATCTGAATCATTTTATATTAAAGAACATTATGTCGTATAACTACTGTCAAAATGTATACGCTCGACATTACCCACATTATTTCAAATTCACAATTTTATTGGCGCTTCCCTTTAAAATAATCTTTTATAAACTTTTTTTGAAAAATCCAAGTGTCTGAAGATTTAAATTCTTCTATGATCTTGAAATAGATTTACATTAAAGAACAATAGGTCGTATAACTACCGACAACATGTATAGGCCCACCATAACCCTTAACTGGAATATCATAGAAAAATATTAGCTTTTTCTTACCACATTCGGTGCAATATTAATGGGATCCATGCGACTCCATTGATGTTCAAAGCTACTATTGTACGGCGGTGTATCATACGAAACGTTACGGAATTCCGCTGTAAAGCTACGCACCGGATATCCACCGGAATTGGTTTTATTAAAACGCCACACAAGGAAACCCAAAATCGTGGAGGCCTTAAAGTACAACTGTGAAACGGGACCAGGTGGGGTACGAACGGTAAGATTGATTTTTTGAAATGCTTGAAATTCCTGCACAGCATCCTCGTCATCATCAACATCGTCTTTCTGTTTCTCGTGTTCACCTCCCTCGGGGGATGGGAGAAGTGTAGTGGTGGTGGTTGTGGTTATAAGGATTTCCTCGCTGGGATTACTACTACTACGAATATTACTACTAGTACTGTTGTTGTTGTTGCTTTTGCTGGAAGTGTTGTGACTGCTGCTTGGGATACTACTGGTGGCGCTTGTGGTGTCTGTGGTGCTGTGAATGTTGGTGACATCATTTGAACTGCTACTTGTTGCTGGCATTGTTTCATTGATGCTGCTGCTAATATTGTTGGCTGAAGCGGAGGCTGGCGGTGAAGCTGTTTCTGTTGTTTTTGTTGTTGGTATAGATGCTACACTGCGGCTATTGCTGTCTGTAGCATCCTTAGGCATTGGAAGCATTGAGGTAGTTGAAGCATTTTTTGTTTTTATATTTATTTGGTTATTTTCTACAGAAGGCTCTTCGATGTTGGAGACAATATTTGTCTGATTTTTCGTCACTTGGGTAATTTCATTTTGACTTTCTTTCTCGATGTTAGTGGCATCAACCTCCTCCACCACTTTGGATTGCTGAACATCATCATGGGCTTTTGTGGTGGTGGCAATACTTTTTCGTGGTGTTACAGCGGCAAAACACACATAGATACCACGATCAGAGGCTGAGACATTTCGTAGAATTAAATATTTACCCGTCTGTAAGAGATTAGGCGAAAATAAAAAAGGAAAACGAAATGGCAGTTAGAAATAATGAAGAAATAATTTTTCAAAGAAAAAAATAAGGCCATGAATATATAAACTAAAGCAAATATATAATCATCGTCGAAGAGGCTTTTTAAAACAAAACCAAATACTATATCGCGGAAAACGGGATCCTATATCCTATTGGGCCCACAAAAACATTATTTTATAAATCCACGCTTCTATTGGGCCCACAAAAACATTATTTTATAAATCCACGCTATTGGACCCTTGAAAAATATTCTTTTATAAATTCACGCTTCTATTGGGCCCTCAAAAAATATTCTATAAAAATCATTATTTCTATTGGCCTCACAAAAAATATTTTTTTTAAAAATCCACCCTTATATTGCCCCCTCAATAAAATATTATTTAAAAATCCACACTTCTTAGATTTTTATTATACCCTACACAACTATGTTGTCAGGGTATTATAGCTTTGTGAAACCCCAAAAGTTTGTAACGCCGCGAAATATTGGTCCTAGACCCACCTTTAAGTATACCGATCGTCATATCTCGACTAGCTGAGTCGATCTAGACATGTGTGTCCGTCCGTCCGTCCGTCTGTCCATTATAATTTGTAAACACGATACAGGCCACAGTTGTGGACCAATCTTCACGAAATTTGCATGTAGGATGGGTTCTGCCCAATGAAGACCCCTATTGGGAAAGATCGGTTAATATTTAGGGGATGAATTGGACCAAAAACTTTATTTTTGTATGATTTTCTGGTCGCTCCAGAGGCCGCAGTTATGGTCCGAACATCGTGAAATTTTATATGGAGAAGGGGATCGGGGCTAAGAATAAGCATACCTGTTTTGATAAAGATCGGTCAATATTTAGCGGGTCAAATGAACCCTGATTTTTGTGTGAAAAATTACAAAATTTTTATTCTGGGACGCATATACTTGCTCCTGAAGGACATATACTCGAGATGTTGATAGTATGTCCAAGATGATTTGTTGACCTTCAAATTGGTACCAATTGTATGGCTGTATGTATTCCGATGCGGGAGTTATACGTAATTAAGTAAAGGTGACTATGTGCATATTATTACCATAACTCCATTAGAGGACGGAAATTTCGCGCTGATCGCTTTGAAATTGTACATGAAGTTCCGATTATGGTCAAGGACGAGGCTTATAGTTTTCGGTGAGGTTAAGATTTCATTCAGGGGGTGCAATGAACCGAAAACTTTAATTTTGTCCGATTTTCTAGTCGCTTTAGAGGCAAATATTATATACAGAACATCATATATTTTACAAAGTGAAGGGGATCTGACCAAATACTTAGAGCGGCTGTTTATATGATGATCGGTTTCCGAGGGTCAAATCAATCAAAACCTAAAGTGACCAATTTTTTATTCTATGGCGTAAAAATTCTCTTCAAGAAAAAAGGATTTTGGAAAATATGCAAGACTTAGAAATAGGAGTTGCTGATCTATAATCTGTAAAAAGGGTGCAAATATCACGAAATATTGCCCAGGCTCAGAATATAGAACCGCCGAAAGTGTGATTTTCGTGGTAGTTGTGTAGGGTATCATATGGTCGGCTCCGTCCGACTATACTGCTCCGCTCACTGGTTTAAATCTACGCTTCTATTTGGTCCCTCGAAAAATATTCTTTTACAATTCCACGCTTCTACTGGTCCTTCAAAAATATTCTTTTACAATTCCAAGCTTCTATTAATCCCTCAAAAATATTCTTTTATAAATCCAACCTTATATGGCTCCCTAAAAAATATTAAAAAATACACACTTCTTAGATTTTAATTTCATATTAAAGAACAATAGGTCGTATGACTATTGACAACATGTATACGCCCTTCCATTCTTCTGGCACTACAGATTGATATTTTATAGTAAAAAATAGATTTTTTCTATCGAAGCTTTTATTGGTCCCTAAAAAAATATTCTTTTATAAATCCACGCTTCTATTGGTGCCTCAAAAAATATTCTTTTATAAATCCACGCTTCTATTGGGGCCTCAAAAAATATTCTTTTATAAATCCACGCTTCTATTGGTCCCTAAAAAAATATTCTTTTATAAATCCACGCTTCTATTGGTCCCTAAAAAAATATTCTTTTATAAATTCACGCTTCTATTGGGCCCTCAAAAAATATTCTTTTATAAATCCACGCTATTGGACCCTTGAAAAATATTCTTTTATAAATCCACGCTTCTATTGGGCCCTCAAAAAATATTCTTTTATAAATCCAGGCTTCTATTGGTCCCTCAAAAAATATTATTTTATAAATCCAGGCTTCTATTGGGCCCTCAAAAAATATTATTTTATAAATCCACGCTTCTATTGGCCTCACAAAAAATATTTTTTAAAAATCCACCCTTATATTGTCCCTTCAATAAAATATTATTAAAAACACTTCTTAGATTTTTATTTATATTAGAGAACTATGGGTCGTATAACTATTGACAACATGTATACGCCCAACACTACCTTTGTCCCAAAATTCATATAAAACGCTGTATTCCCCCCATTACTCGTAGCCATTGAACATTGATTAAGGGGACCCCCCCCATTCTCGGGGTCAAAATTTTTGTTGATATAATTCGAATCTACATTAATTAAAGAATGTCCCTACAAAATTTCAAGTGAAAATCTCAAGAACTCTTGAAGATATATCCGATTTATTGTGTCAGCATCAAGTGACGGCTAAAGGGCTTCTCAAACTTTAAACGAGTTTTTCTCTAAACATTTTTTTGCTAATGGCGGGCACGATAACTCAAAAACTAATAATCCAATCGGTTCCAAATTTTGCAACGTTTCTCTGGGAGTGTATATCTCTCGTATGAACTAGGATAAAGCCAATGAAGATCTTCCTTATTTTTTAACTTGGTTTTTGGTAAAAAATCGGCGATTTTCCAAAAATATTTTTTCAAAGGTCCACCATTTTGTTAATTTTAGAGCGAAGTCTATAATCCTAGTTCATACGAGAGCCACACATGTACATTTTCTAACACCGTTGGAATTTTCGGATTCCGATGCTCCAGTGAGGAGTTATCATGCCCGCCATCAAAAATAAGGACTTTTCTTTAATTACAAAAAACAACAACAAAACAATAACAAAAAAATGTTGTAAATTATTTTTCTTCTCTTTTAAATCTTCAATTATATATGTGCAAAAGTTACAAAACTTAACAAGCATTGGTATTGATTTACCAGCCCATTGAAAATCTTCAAAAATTAAAATCGAGAATGGGTGGGGTTCCCTTAAAAAAAAACAACTTTTTCAGCTACAGTAAGGAATGTAGTAAAGTCGGACTGGGCCGACTATATGATACCCTTCACCACTTTGTGTATATTCAACAGATTAATCCTAACAGACGTCGAATTTTTGAGGGCCATTGACATGAAAATGGATCCATAAACATGTCATTCTGCAACCTATACTAAATTTTTCATTTGGTCAGATACAGGGTTGCTTCTTACAATGGGACAAATTATGTAAATCAATTTAAGGGGACCCCCCCATTCTAGGGGTCAACATTTTTTTTGATTTAATTTGTATCTACACTAATTCATGAATGTCCCTACAAAATTGTAAGAGAAAATCTCAAGAACTCTTGAAGATATGGCCGATTTATTACGTTTCTCTCTTTTGTGAATGGCGGGCACGATAACTCAAAAACTAATGACCCATTCGATTCCAAATTTTTACACGTTTCTCTGTGAGTGTATAGCTATCGTATGAACTAGGATAAAGCTAATCCGTGAAGATCATCCTTATTTTTTATTTTAACTTGGTTTTTGGTAAAAAATCGGCGATTTTCCAAAAATATTTTTTCAAAGGTCCGCCATTTTGTTAATTTGAGAGCGAAGTCAATAATCCTAGTTTATACGAGAGACAGACATGTGCTCTTTCTGACCCAGTAGGTTTTGCGCATATCGCCCACATTTTGAGTTCTTGGTGCATCATGTACTCAAAATCGGGAGAAAATATATATAGAAGCTCTATCCAAATCTGCACCGATTTCAAAACTTTACACACGCTAGGTTATATTAACTTCAGTACGTTGTGCAAAATGTTGCGTAAATCGGCCTAACTTTACTTGAAGTCGGACGAAGCTATATCTAAATCATAACCGATTCTTACAATACTTCTTAACTAAATTCTGTACAATTTGCAAAATTTTGTAGCACACGGCCGAACTTTGGGTTTTTGTTGCACCTTTTACTTAAAATCTGGCGAAACTATATATAGTAGCTATATCTAAACCGATTTCATTTAAACTTGCCACACGTTATGTTATAGTAATTTCAGTACGGTGAAGCATTTATATCCATCTTCTAGGTTATACTAACTTCAGTAGGTTGTGCAAAATTTCTGTCAATTTTGTGTAAAATTGGACGAAAATATACATTTAGAAGCTATATCAAAATCTGAACCGATTTCAATGAGACTTGCCAGAGATTAACCTATATTAACCACATTATATTCTATTCTGTGGAGCAATCGGACAAACTTTGGGCCTTTTTATTGCATAATTTACATTAAATCGGCGGAAAATATGTATGAGAGCTACATCTAAATCAGAACCGATTTTCAGGAAACTTAACACACAACGTTCTAGACCTAATTCAGTACATTATACCAAATTTCGTGCTAATCGAAAGGTATATAGGGACTTTGGTAGACCATGTTCATTAAATTGAACGAAAATATATATGGGAGCTATATCTAAGTCTGGATCGATTTTCTCGAAACATAGCACACTTCATTCTAGACTCAATTCATTACGCTGTACCAAATTTCGTTCAAATCGAAAGATATATAGGAACTTCGGTACACCATTTACATTAAATCGGTCCAAAATATATATGGGAGCTATATCTAAATCTGGACCGATTTTCCGGAAACTTAACACACATCATTCTAGACCTAATTTCATTACGCTGTACCAAATTTCGTTCAAATCGAAAGATATATAGGGATTTCGGTACACCATTTACATTAAATCGAAAATACATATGGGAGTTATATATAAATCTGAACCGATTTTTCCCAATTTCAATAGGATTCGTCCTTGGGCAAAACAAATTAGCTGTGCCAAATTTCATCCAAATCGGATTATAAATGCGACCTGTACTTTGTTTACAGACGGACGGACGGGCATGCATAAATCAACTTTAAAAGTGATTCTATGGATATTCTCACAAGGAACCATGTGTCTATTTCGTTTCCTTTTGCCTGTTACAAACATATGCGCAAAGACATAATACCCTGTACCACAGTGGGGTGAAGGGAATAAAAAGGACTCTAAAAAATTTAAAAATTCACGCTTCTATTGGTCCCTGGAAAAATATTCTTTAACAAATCTACGATTCTGTTGGTCTCAGAAAATGATTCGATCAAAATCTGATACCAGATTTTAAGAGCTTCCTTTCGTGATCTTAATGTTTATTTTATATTAGAGAACAATAGGGCGTATAACTATTGACAACATGTATACTCCCATCGTGACCAGTTTATATTAGAGAACAATAGGGCGTATAACTATTGTCAACATGTATACGCAGGGGATGATAGATAACTGATTAGTCATCTCAATTTGGCTGCCACCTGGGGAGATGAATGCTATAAAAAATGCCAGGAGCCAATGTATAATTTTGGAACCAATGAGCATCCTGTGTCCCATGCACAAAAAAGGAGACAAGACGATATGTGCCAACTATAGAGGAATAAGTCTCCTTCCCATCGCATATAAAGTGCTATCCAGTGTGCTGTGTGAACGATTGAAGCCAATGGTCAATGACATCATCGGACAATACCAATGCGGCTTCAGACCTGGCAAATCCACCATTGACCAGATCTTCACTCAGCGCCAAATCCTGGAATAGACCCACGAAAAACACATCGACACATACCACCTCTTTGTTGACTATAAAGCCGCATTCGACAGCCCTATCCGTTCAGAGGTGTTGAAAGCCATGTCTACGTTCGGCATCCTGCAAAATTAATACGGCTATGCAGGATAACTTTAAGTGTCACAAGGTCAGCAGTTAAAGTAGGAAAGGACCTATCGCAGCCCTTCAATACCGAACGAGGATTCAGACAAGGTAACAGTTTGTCGTGTGTTCTATTTAACATCCTGCTAGAAAAGGTCATACGAGAGGCAAAGGTGAACAGAAATGGCACTCTGTACACCAAACAACACATGTTACTCGCCTATGCCGATGACATCGACTAATGGGTCGAACACTCGAGCGGTAACAGCTACCTTTGAACAAATCGAGAAGGAGTCTGCCAAAGTGGGTCTCTCAGTAAACGGCGAGAAGACCAATCTGATGGTATCAACGCGCAAGGCGTCCAGTAGACTCGGACCAACTGTGGAACTTGAGAACTACAGCTTCGAGGTAGTCAAAGATGTTATATACCTTGGTACCGCCATAAATAAAACGAATGACATCAGTTTTGAAATTCGGAGAAGGATAGTGATGACCAAAAAATGCTACTATGTTCTGAGCAAATAACACAAAAGCAAGGCCACCTCCCGCCAGACCAAATTCACATTCTATAAGACGCTGATACTACCCGCGCTGTTATATGGATCTGATGCATGGGTACTCGCGCAAGCAGATGAGTCAGCTGCGCATGGGTACTCGCGCAAGCTGATGAGTCAACTGCGCAAAAGACCGACGCGCCTTGCAATCTTTTTTTAAGCTCAGCTTATGGAACGAAAGTTCTGTCGCAAGCCAGCAAAGTAAGTTAAGTAACAATAGAGCGTATAACTATTGTCAATAAGTGTACGCTCATCGTGTTCCGTTTCTATAGAAAAATTAATGTAAATTTATCCAATAAATAATTAATTTCAATTTAAAAAAAAAAATATCTCTTTCCACAGATTTTTAAATATAATATTATCCTGACATGCACATATCCGTACGAACATTTTATTATAGCACATTAACACACAGACACACACACACTAACTCACCTGTATTATGGTATTATTATTGCTGCCATTCTCTTTGACCCACATGATATTACCATCAGCTATGCATGGTATTGAAATATTTTCACCTTTATCGGTCACGTATTCGTTGTATTTTATAGTTGATGTCAAAACGGTTAGCACTGGAACGATATAAAAAGGGGCATAAATAAAAGTGGATATTACATAATATAAGAATAAGTCATTATCTAAGGATATCTAAGGATAATTGTATTAAATGTTTCAATTTCTGATCTCTTAACTATAAGGTTTTTGATTTTCCAAAAAAATCCACTTATAGGTCACTTGGAAAAATTGAATTTAAAAAATACACACTTATAAGCACGGAACCGGCTCCTGTAAATTATTAAACAAACATGTTATGAAATAATAATTATTTTATATGGTGACATAGTATCACAATTGAATGACATATTGTGAAAATGGGACAAAATGATGACGTTTCAATTAATTTAAATTTTTTAAAGTCCACAAACATTCGATTCAATCGTTTAACCTCTCATTTCAGTTCCAGCGTGTCGACAAAACTTGATGTCAAACTGACTATTTCGAACGGGTTTGATGCCCAATTTACTTGAAATGGGCCTAAAATATATATGAAAGCTCTATCCAAATATTAAGCGATTTCAAACAAACTTGTCACAGGTTAGGTTATACTAATTTCAGAACGTTTTGTTCCTATTGGTTTCTTGGTGCGTCAATTACTTAAAATCAATCTATAATAAAAGGGTGCTATATCTAAATCTGGACAGATTTTATACGAAACAACGCAGACATCATCCTAGGTTCAATTCAGTACGTTATGCCAAATTTGGTGCAAATCGAAAGATATATAGGGACTTTGGTGCACCATTTACGGACGAAAAAATATGTGGGAGCTATATCTAAATCAGAACCGATTTTCATGAAACTTAGCAGACATCATTCTAGACTCAATTAAGTACGTTATGCCAAATTTCGTGCAAATCGATGGATATATAGGGACTTTGGTGCACCATGTACATGAAATCGGACGAAACTATACATCGGAGCTATATGTAAATCTTGACCGATTTTCTCGAAAGTTGGCAGACATCATTCTAGACTCAATTCAGTACGTTATGCCAAATTTCGTGCAAATCGCAAGATATATGTGGTGCACCATTTACATGAAATCGAAGACACTATATTTTGGACCTATATCTAAATCTGTACCGATTTTCACGAAACATGGCAGACATCATTCTAGGCTCAATTCTGTACGCTATGCCAAATTTCGTGCAAGTCGAAAGATATATAGAGACTTTGGGGCACCATTTACATGAAATCGGACGAACCTATATATGGGAGCTATATCTAAATCTGGACCGATTTTCACGAAACTTGGCAGACATCATTCTAGGCTCAATTCTGTACGCTATGCCAAATTTCGTGCAAATCGAAAGATATATAGGGACTTTGGGGCACCATTTACATGAAATCGGACGAAACTATATATGGGAGCTATATCTAAATCTGGACCGATTTTTACGAAACTTGGCAGACATCATTATAGGCCCAAATGATTAGGACTTTGGGACACTATTTACATGAAATCGGACGAAACTATATATGGGAGATATATCTAAATCTGGACCGATTTTCACGAAACTTGGCAGACATCATTCTAGACCTAAATGATTAGGCTGTACCAAATTACGTGCAAATCAAAAGATATATAGGGACTTTGGGGCACCATTTACATGAAATCGGACGAAACTATATATGGGTGATATATCTAAATCAGGACCGATTTTCATGAAACTTGGCAGACATCATTCTGGGCTCAATTAAGTACGTTATGCCAAATTTCGTGCAAATCGAAAGATATATAGGGACTTTGGTGCACCATTTACATGAAATCGGACGAAACTATATATGGGAGCTATATCTAAATCTGGACCGATTTTTTGGAAAGTTGGCAGACATCATTCTAGGCTCAATTTTGTACGTTATGCCAAATATCGTGCAAATCGAAAGATATATAGGGACTTTGGGGCACCATTTACATGAAATCGGACGAAACTATATATGGGAGCTATATCTAAATCTGGACCGATTTTTACGAAACTTGGCAGACATCATTATAGGCCCAAATGATTAGCCTGTACCAAATTTCGTGCAAAGCGAAATATATATAGGGACCGTTTACATTAAATCGGTAAAATATATATATGGGAGCTATATCTAAATCTGAACCGATTTTTCCCAATTTCAATAGGGTTCGTCCTTGGGCCGAATAAGTGACCTATGCCAAATTTCATACAAATCGGATCATAAATGCGACCTGTACTTTGTTTACAATTTAACATGGACAGACAGACAGACGGACGGACGGACATGCATAAATCGATTTAGAAAGTGATTCTATGCATATTCTCAAAAGGAACCATGGGTCTATCTCCATTATTTTTGCCTGTTACAAACATATGCACAAAGACATAATACGCTGTACCACAGTGTGGTGAAGGGTATAAATACACACTTATAAGCACGGAACCGGCTCCTGTAAATTATTAAACAAACATGTTATGAAATAATAATTATTTTATATGGCCTGACATAGTATCACAATTGAATAGACATATTGTGAAAATATTACCCCATGATGACATTTCAATTAATTTAAATTTTTTAAAGTCCACAAACAATCGATTCAATCGTTTAACCTCTCATTTCAGTTCCAGCGTGTCGACATGACCATGAACAACTTTGAACGAGTCTATCGTCACTATTTACGTTTTATGGGCCTAACATGTCATTCGGAAAATTGGTATTTGAAACGAGTCCTGCAGTTATCTAACTGTTTGGTGGGAAATTTCGAATTCTACGAATTGTATGCCTACTTAGAGACAATGATGATACCGAATAGTCAAACGGGTGTAATGATTATTGTCTTTAATTTGCTGTATATCCTCTACAAGGGTAGTCATATTATCATCTGTCGATGGGCGATTATTGAAGTAAAGAAAGAACAAGAAATCCATCTCTGGCTAAAGGATATCGAAGATACACTACAATTACGATTATATCATCAAGTGGAGATCTCTACCGAGACGTCAGGGAGAGATTTTTGGAAACGATTTATTTATTTGTGTTTAATACCCTTCGATATTGGATGGTTTTGTGGAGTTTGCATAATCATGTACCGGCAAGGATTCGAAGTGAAATTTATAGGATTTGTGGGCCGCCTACTGTATGCAGTCACTGCCATTTGGAATGTCTATCTGCAAATGGGTTTTGTAATTATGGATTTGGATAAGAAGCTGGATAATATCGCGGAATATTTGGAGTTATTTACTCAACCGGTCACTAGAAGAGAACAATAAATAATTAAAAAAACTGGATTTTTACAGAAAAACGAGTGAGAATCTGCAGGGCGACAAAGTGGAGTTCCAATCTTCGATAGGAAATAAACGAATATCCCCAAAATTCCGACCATTCCAGTTGAAACGAATTTTAGCACTGAAACATATTTACCTCCAAATTTATAAAATTTCACGTCACTGCTCCACCCGTTATGGTCCTGCAGTAGGTTTGGCAAATTTCCTCTTTGTTGTCGATATAACCCGATATTGTTATATAATTATTGTTTATCTTGTACGAAATACGCTTGAGATGCATATGATTTGGAATTATTTGTATTCGTTGCTGCCATCGACAATTAAGGGATTATATCTATGCTGGTTGTGTCAAAAATGCACGAGGAAGGTAAGTAGTGTAGTTACTTGGAGGATAATTTTGAAAAAAATAGGGAACTATTTGGATGCTTGAAAAAATATTCTTTAAAAAATCCACACCTATGGTGGCCCTTGAAAAACTATTCTTTAAAAAATCCACGCCTATGGTGGGCCTTGAAAAAATATTCTTTAAGAAATCCACGCCTATTTGGATGCTTGAAAAAATATTCTTTAAGAAATCCACGCCTATTTGGATGCTTGAAAAAATATTCTTTAAGAAATCCACGCCTTTTTGGATCTTTGAAAAAATATTCTTTAAGAAATCCACGCCTATTTGGATGCTTGAAAAAATATTCTTTAAGAAATCCACGCCTATTTGGATGCTTGAAAAAATATTCTTTAAGAAATCCACGCCTATTTGGATGCTTGAAAAAATATTCTTTAAGAAATCCACGCCTATTTGGATGCTTGAAAAAATATTCTTTAAGAAATCCACGCCTATTTGGATGCTTGAAAAAATATTCTTTAAAAAATCCACGCCTATTTGGATCCTTGAAAAAATATTATTTAAAAAATCCACGCCTTTTTGGATCCTTGAAAAAATATTCTTTAAAAAATCCACGCCTTTTTGGATCCTTGAAAAAATATTCTTTAAAAAATCCACGCCTTTTTGGATCCTTGAAAAAATATTCTTTAAAAATATTCACGCCTTTTTGGATCCCTAAAAAAATATTCTTTAAAAAATCCACGCCTTTTTGGATCCTTGAAAAAATATTCTTTAAAAAATCCACGCCTTTTTCGATCCTTGGATCCACGCCCATTTGGATGCTTGAAAAAATATTCTTTAAGAAATCCACGCCTATTTGGATGCTTGAAAAAATATTCTTTAAGAAATCCACGCCTATTTGGATGCTTGAAAAAATATTCTTTAAGAAATCCACGCCTATGGTGGGCCTTGAAAAACTATTCTTTAAAAAATCCACGCCTATGGTGGGCCTTGAAAAACTATTCTCTAAAAAATCCACGCCTATGGTGGGCCTTGAAAAACTATTCTTTAAAAAATCCACGCCTATGGTGGGCCTTGAAAAACTATTCTTTAATAAATCCACGCCAATGGTGGGCCTTGAAAAACTATTCTTTAATAAATCCACGCCAATGGTGGGCCTTGAAAAACTATTCTTTAAAAAATCCACGCCTATGGTGGGCCTTGAAAAACTATTCTTTAAAAAATCCACGCCTATGGTGGGCCTTGAAAAACTATTCTTAAGAAAATCCACGCCTTTTTGGATCCTTGAAAAACTATTCTTTAAAAAATCCACGCCTATGGTGGGCCTTGAAAAACTATTCTTTAATAAATCCACGCCAATGGTGGGCCTTGAAAAACTATTCTTTAAAAAATCCATGCCTATGGTGGGCCTTGAAAAACTATTCTTTAAAAAATCCACGCCTATGGTGGGCCTTGAAAAACTATTCTTTAAAAAAATCCACGCCTATGGTGGTCCTTGAAAAACTATTCTTTAAAAAATCCACGCCTATGGTGGCCCTTGAAAAGATATTCATTAAAAATCTAAAATACCTACGTATTGAATTTTCACTTTGCCATTCATAATTCGCTTTAGCTATGAGAGCGATGAAGTATCCGATTTTAATTAATTGTTTGTAATTATTCAGTTTACATCATTTAATTAATAGAAAATACAAATACGGAGTAAACATTTGTTAGGGGAGTTCAGTTGCAGAAATTCCCTTTACCCGACACGATATGGATATTCGACGCTTAATAGAACGTCTGTATTCCAACTATTTTCGCATTCTGGGCCTGAAGAGTCATTCGGAAAAACGTAAAATTCGAATTTTCTTGAAAATCTTTAATTGTTTCCTCATCATCTGGAATATATTTGAATTGTATCTCTATTGCCGGAATCGCCAAATTTTCGATGGCGCCCAAAGTGTTATTACCATTGCCTGGAGATTTTTATTTATATTCTATCATAGTTTCCATATCGGTGATTGTTTGTGGGCCATATGGGACTGTGGTGAAGAGAGACGTATGCTGGAATTACTGCACGATATTGAGGAGAATTTTCAATTGCATTCCCACCACCATCGAAAGAATGCGGTGAATTGGAAAATAATTTTCTTTTTCCTATTCGATATATTTTGGTTCGAAATGCCCCTGGTGTATTTTTACTTTCAAGGACGAACCTTGGAATTTTTAATATTTATGATTCGTTATTTTTATGTCATCGCTGCGGTGTGGAATATTTATTTACAAATGGGCTTCGTGGCGATGGAACTGGAGGGGAAATTGAAATGTTTAGATGAATATTTGATGGAAGTATTTTATATGCAGAATAATCTGCATAGATATGGTGAAAGAAACCCATCGATGACACACAAATTTCATCCATTACAAATGCAACAACAAATTATGGTCTTGCGCAACATCTATGCTCAGATTTATGCCATTTCCCAGCATTGTTCTTCTCTGTATGGTCCAGGCGTATTTATGGCAAATATTTTATTTTTCATGCATCTGACTCTGGATTTGTATCTGCATATAACGAATATTATGCAAGGAATTCGGCATGTTCACAAACTATTGGCCAATTTGTATGCAATTGTAACGCCCACGATGAAATGCGTTTTCTTATGCAGGATCTGCAATAACTGTGAATCGAAGGTAAGTTTTGAGAATCTTTTTATTTTTCTAAGGCAAAAACTGATTTTAGGCGTGGATTTTATCGGTAGATTTTAAGGCTTGAATTTTATAGGCAGATTTTTAGGCGTGGATTTTTAAAGAATATTTTTGTGAGGTATCGGCAGACTTTTAGGCGTGGATTTTTAAAGAATATTTTTGTGAGGTATCGGCAGACTTTTAGGCGTGGATTTTTAAAGAATATTTTTGTGAGGTATCGGCAGACTTTTAGGCGCGGATTTTTAAAGAATTTTTTAGTGAGTATTGCAGAGTTTTAGGCGTGGCTTATTTAAGAATATTTTAGTGAGTATTGCAGAGTTTTAGGCGCGGCTTATTTAAGAATATTTTAGTGAGTATTGCAGAGTTTTAGGCGTGGCTTATTTAAGAAATATTTTCTATTCGCTGTATGCCCATGGTTTTATGTCCTTTGTATTGACAGCAATAATAAAACGACGAAAGTAATCAATAATCTTTGACGTAATTAAGAATTTAATGGGACTTCGTATCAGACTAACGTAACAAATATTCATTCTAGTATTGTATTTAAATTCGAAATAACAAGTAATGCACACACGCCGCTGCCTTGAACTTTTTCAAAGAAATTATTTTCGTTTTTTGGGTTTAACATGCAGTTCGGAAAATCGTCATCTCGAAATCGGTCTACAGCTATACAACTGCAGCATTATCATTTTCGAAATATATGAATTGTATTTATATTGTCGGGATATGACCTTGGATGGTCTGACAAGTGTCATAAGTGTGACATGGATGTTGTTGTATATTAGTTTTCGATGTTGCCATATTATCGATTGTTTGTGGGCTATGCTAAGAAAAACGGAAGAGAAACGGATACATCAGTTGCTTCACAATATAGAGGACGATTTTCAGTTACGTCTTTACCATCCGACGACTTTCAAAACGATGAATAGAAAATATGTTTGGTATTTATTTTTCATTATTTTCGATGTAGTTTGGTATTTGGGGGCGTTGATCATTGTCTATTATCAAAAGCAGCGACTAGATTATGTCATATTTGTCGGATTATATAATTATTCGGTGCAAGCTGTGTGGAATGTTTACCTACAAATGTCCATTGTTGTTATGGATTTGGAGAAGAATTTGAATACTTTTGTTGAATGTTTAGAAGTGTATAGCAAACCATACGCAGGACATATTTATAGAGAAATCAAAGAAGAAAGTAATATTAAGGGGGAGACTAGGGAGAAAACTTCCCACACAAAATTCCGTCCATTTCAAGTGAAACGCATTTCGGCTATGAAAGAAATCTACAATCAGATGCATACCATTTCACGTAGTTGTTCTTCGGTTTATGGTCCCGGAGTATTTTTGGCCAATATATTATTTGCCACGGATTTAACCATTTACTGTTATTTAATTATTACAAATTTGACGAATGGTGCTGTCGATGTCCGCAAAATATTGCTAAATTTATTCTCCATATTGCCATCAATTGTCAAAAGCCTATTTCTATCTCGATGTTGTAGTACTTTCACTGGAAAGGTAAGTAGTGTAAAATGTATATTTTTTGAAAACTAAATTTTCAAATCAAATTTAAAAGATATTTTTGAGAATATTTCAAGAAGAACCCACATAGTTTTAGGCGTGGATTTTTAAAGAATATTTCAAGGAGACCCCACATAGTTTTAGGCGTGGATTTTTAAAGAATATTTCAAGGAGACCCCACATAGTTTTAGGCGTGGATTTTTAAAGAATATTTCAAGGAGACCCCACATAGTTTTAGGCGTGGATTTTTAAAGAATATTTCAAGGAGACCCCACATAGTTTTAGGCGTGGATTTTTAAAGAATATTTCAAGGAGACCCCACATAGTTTTAGGCGTGGATTTTTAAAGAATATTTCAAGGAGACCCCACATAGTTTTAGGCGTGGATTTTTAAAGAATATTTCAAGGAGACCCCACATAGTTTTAGGCGTGGATTTTTAAAGAATATTTCAAGGAGACCCCACATAGTTTTAGGCGTGGATTTTTAAAGAATATTTCAAGGAGACCCCACATAGTTTTAGGCGTGGATTTTTAAAGAATATTTCAAGGAGACCCCACATAGTTTTAGGCGTGGATTTTTAAAGAATATTTCAAGGAGACCCCACATAGTTTTAGGCGTGGATTTTTAAAGAATATTTCAAGGAGACCCCACATAGTTTTAGGCGTGGATTTTTAAAGAATATTTCAAGGAGACCCCACATAGTTTTAGGCGTGGATTTTTAAAGAATATTTCAAGGAGACCCCACATAGTTTTAGGCGTGGATTTTTAAAGAATATTTCAAGGAGACCCCACATAGTTTTAGGCGTGGATTTTTAAAGAATATTTCAAGGAGACCCCACATAGTTTTAGGCGTGGATTTTTAAAGAATATTTCAAGGAGACCCCACATAGTTTTAGGCGTGGATTTTTAAAGAATATTTCAAGGAGACCCCACATAGTTTTAGGCGTGGATTTTTAAAGAATATTTCAAGGAGACCCCACATAGTTTTAGGCGTGGATTTTTAAAGAATATTTCAAGGAGACCCCACATAGTTTTAGGCGTAGATTTTTAGAGAATATTTCAAGGAGACCCCACATAGTTTTAGGCGTGGATTTTTAGAGAATATTTCAAGGAGACCCCACATAGTTTTAGGCGTGGATGTTACTGTTTGGTTATTTCTTGGTAAAAAAATATATTCACATATAAATATACCGATTAATTTGAGGTACATAGTTTAAATTTCCACGTCTCATGGTAGTTCTTTAGAAATAATATTAGAATTGTGTGTGGCAAGGTTCCAATTTTTTTTAATACATTTCCATCTCTGTCACTATGCGACCAATTAGGCAAATATGCAATTCACGATTGAACTTCCAATATGACTGATTACAACCTTGACATAGAACAATTGACATTACAATATAATATACATATAGATGAAAATAAAAAAAAAAACACATCCCAAACCAATGCCAGCCAGAAAAAAACACCAAAAATGATTAGTCATGGAAAGCGAACTCGGCAAACGGTTGTACCGTAACTATTTTCGTTTTATGGGTTTAACTTATCGTTCGGAGTGTCGTTATCTTCAGGTATTCCTGCAAATCTATTGCTGTGCTATTGTCGTGTTCGAGTTTTACGAACTGCGCGCGTTTTATGCAGATATTCAGTGGGACGCCATAAAGAGTATTGTGCATATCGCTTTCATATTCATGTATCTGATTTATAAGGGGAGTCATGTCATCAACTCGTTGTGGTCGATTCTAAGAAGTTGACAGGAAAAGGAAATTCTACAATGGCTGAGGGACATTGATGATAAACTGCAATTGAATTTGTTTCATAAGATCGGGAGGAGGAGTAGAAGTAGTAGTAACTATTCTTGGAATACATTGATCTTTGTGGGTTTTATACCCCTCGACATTGCCTGGTTCTGTGGCTCTCTACTTATTGTCTACAATGAAGAATATGATTTACCATTTGTTGGACTCGTTGGACGTTTATAGTTTTGTTTTTCCGTTTGTAACGCATCGAAATAATCATTTCCGACCTTATAAAGTATATATATTCTTGATCAGCGTAAAATTCTATGACGATCTAAGCATGTCCGTCTGTCCGTCTGTTGTAATCACTCTAGCGTCTAAACGAATTGAGATAGAGCGCCAAAATTTTGCATAAAGTCGTCTTTTGTCTGCAGGCAGGTCAAGTTCGAAGATGGGATATATCGGTCCACGTTTAGGCATAGCTCCCATATAAGGGTACCCCCCAATTTTCCGTATTTTGGGGTTCTTGAGCGCGTTTTTCAACCGAATTCGCTGAAATTTGGTATATTGAGTCGCTATTGGGTTCCCAAGTTCTCCACAAAAAATTATTCATATAGGTCCATTTTTTCTGGTAGCCCCCATATAACGGTACCCTCTAATTTTCAGTATTTTGGGGGTTTTGATCGTAGTTTTCAACCGAATTGGCTGAAATTTGGTACATTTGGTTCTTCTTGGGATCCAAATATCTCCACCAAAAAATATAGGTCCAATTTTTCTGGTAGCCCCCATATAAGGGTACCCCCCAAATGTCGGTATTTTGGGGTTCTTGAGCGCGTTTTTCAACCGAATTCGCTGAAATTTGGTACATTTGGTTCTTTTTGGGTTCCAAATATCTCCACCAAAAATTATAAATATAGGTCCAATTTTTCTGGTAGCGCCCATATAAGGGTACCCCCCAAATGTCGGTATTTTGGTGTTCTTGAGTGCGGTTTTCAACCGAATTCGCTGAAATTTGGTACATTTGGTTCTTATTGGGTTCCGAATTTCTCCACCAAAAATTATTAATATAGGTCCAATTATTCTGGTAGCCCCCATATAAGGGTACCCCCAATTTTCGCTATTTTGAGGTTCTTGAGCACGTTTTTTAACCGAATTCGCTGAAATTTTGTATTTTGTAGTCGTATATGGTAAAAAATTTCCCTACAAATAAATATTAATATGCACCCTTTTTGGGGTAGTCCCCCAAACATGTCTTGCATGTACCTTAAAGTCGTGAAGGGTATCTTATAGTCGGCCCCGTCCAACTTTTGAGCTTTCCCTACTGGTTTTCTGTAGAAAAAATATCACAGACCCTTGCCTCCTTTTTTGAAAAAAAATGCACAGAACCTTGGCGGCATATGTTTTCTACAGAAACAAATTCACACAGTTTTTATTAGGAAAAAATTACATTATTAAATTTGTAGAAAAAATCACTGAACCATGAGTCCACATTTTTCAATAGAAAAAATCACAGAAACTTGGTTTCAATGTTTTAATATAACAAGCCCGTCTCAAACCAACCGAACCATCTCACATGCTTTAAGTCCAAGTTTTTAGTATAGAAAAAATCCCAGAGCCTTGGTTGCAAATGTTTTCTATAGAAAACAAAGCACAGACCCTTGGGCCTTGCCCTGTGTGCAATTAGTTTCTATAGAAAAATATTCACAGACTATTGGGACAAAGTTATTTTCTATAGACACAAATCGCAGACTGTTGGATCTAAGTTGTTTATATAGAAAAAATTAACGGTCACACAAACTTATGTTGTTTCTATAGAAAAAATTTAAACATTTTTGGGTCCAAGGTTTTTGTGGAAAATAATCTACAGATATCTGGGTCCAATTTTTTGATAAAAAAAGTCACTGGCCTTTAGTATATTTATTTCTATAGAAAAATAACAGACCCTTGAATGCAATGTTTGGTATAGAAAATAATTCGCAGACAATTGGGCTACAATTCTGCAGAAAAAAATGGCCGACAATTGGGACCAATTTTTTATAGAAAAAAACCGCAAACTCTTGGTTGCAAATTTTCTGAACTAAAGTTTATTTTTCAAGAAAAAAATCACAGTCAATTTTCAATAGAAAAAAATCACAGAACCTTTGGTCCCAATTTGTACCCTGGTTTTAATTTTTTCTGTAAAAGAAAATTCGCAAATATCAAACGAAACTCTTTCTTACAAATCTTAAAAAATTTTGGTGGTACCGTTTGGTACACCTTTATTATTATTTCGGCAGGAAAGGAATGAGAGGCCTAAATTAAAATTTAAGGCCGAATCGGTTATGAAACGTAATAAAAATCCCCACATACTGATAATAATGTTACACCGTGCCAAAACTCTTATGGGGGATATCTTAAAATATGAACGGTTATCGATACTTTTTGTTAGGAATATTTACTTCCTATTCTGCTCTATCAGAAAATATTCCTTTAAAAGCCGACGCCTAAAGCTCTGCTCTTTCAGAAAATATTCCTTTAAAATCCACGCCTAAAGCTCTGCTCTATCAGAAAATATTTCTTTAAAAATCCACGCCTAAAACTCTGCTCCATCTGAAAATATTCCTTTAAAAATCAACGCCTAAAACTCTGCTCTATCAGAAAATATTCCTTTAAAAATCAACGCCTAAAACTCTGCTCTATCGAAGAATATTCCTTTAAAAATCAACGCCTAAAACTCTGCCCTATCAGAAAATATTCCTTTAAAAATCAACGCCTAAAACTCTGCTCTATCAGAAAATATTCCTTTAAAAATCCACGCCTAAAACTCTGCTCTATCAGAAAATATTCCTTTAAAAATCCACGCCTAAAACTCTGCTCTATCAGAAAATATTCCTTTAAAACCCAACGCCTAAAACTCTGCTCTATCAGAAAATATTCCTTTAAAAATACACGCCTAAAACTCTCTATCAGAAAATATTCCTTTAAAAATCCACGCCTAAAACTCTGCTCTATCAGAAAATATTCCTTTAAAAATCCACGCCTAAATCTCTGCTCTATCAGAAAATATTCTTTTAAAAAACGACGCCTAAAATTCTGCTCTATCTGAAAATATTTCTTTAAAACCGACGCCTAAAACTCTGCTCTATCAAAATATTCCTTTAAAAAATCCATGCCTAAAACGTTGCTTGTATTTTCAAAAATGTTGGGCCCCAGGAACCACTTCTGGCTACGTCGTTGCTTTATGGGTACATTAAAAAATATTTTTTCAAGCTCCAACCGGGGAGAAGATAATATTTTTTAGTTTAAAAAAAAATTGCGTTCACCTTATTCGACGATGTTTTGTATTATACACTTAAGACATGGTGGGTATTTGTCCTGTTATCAATAAAAAAAGAAAAAATATATCTATCTATCAGTTATTAAAAAGTGTAATTAATCACGTACTCAATATACTGCTCCGACAAGGTAACAGAAAACGAAATTCCAGTACCTTAATTACCTTCAGTGTAGCAAGTTATGACTAAGCGCTTCTGGGAACAAGTGCATTGTAACTATTTTCGTTTTTTGGGCTTAAGCTGTCGCTCCGAATTCCCCCTTCTTCAAACCTTTTTACAAATCTTCAATTGCTGCCTTGTCATCTTTGAGATCAATGAATTGAGACTATATTTTCTGAATTTGTTGTTGGACGGTGTAAAAAGTGTCATAACAGTGACATGGATGTTCATATACACATTCTACCATTTGGCGCACATTTCCAATAGTCTGTGGGCTATTCGAATGAAACGACAAGAGAAGATCGTATATGAATTATTTCAAGATATTGAGGATAATTTTCAATTGCGCCTATTCCAAACGACACCAAATGACAATTGTAAACGAAGGATTTATTTTTGGAAAATATTCTTTATGTTCTTCGACATTTTTTACGTCATCGGAGCCCTGATATTGGTCCATTTCCAAGACAAGGAAGAGGATTTTATATATTTTGCCACGCGATATTTGTATACCGTCGATGCGGTATGGAATATATTCTTGCAGCTGACATTTGTTGCCATGGACCTGGATGGCAAATTAAACGAATTAAATGAATATCTGGCGTTGCATAATAAACCATGGCCAGGACATAAAAATATTCCAAGTTCCAATATGGCAGTTCAACCTAGTGTCCAACTGCGACCATTCCAATTGAAACGTATTTTGGCAATGAAACAAATCTATCTTCAAATCCATGCAATTTCGCAGAACTGCTGTTCGCTATATGGTCCAGGAGTGTTACAGGTCAATATGGTAATGGGTTGTGAGTTGACACTATATTGCTATCTAATTATAGCCAATATAACACATTATTCTATCGAATGGAGTACAATCGCATTAAATTTATATTCGGTAATACCACCCATTGTGAAGTTCTTATTTTTATGCCGATTTTGTAATAGCTGCACGATAAAGGTAAGATTTCTAATAAATAATATATTTCTAAATGTTAATGAACATAAAACCAAACTACCTTAGAAAATATTCATTGAAATTTCACGCCTAAAACTCTGCCATTACCTTAGAAAATATTCATTGAAAATTCACGCCTAAAACTCTGCCATTACCTTAGAAAATATTCATTTAAAAATCCACGCCTAAAACTCTGCTCTATCAAAAAATATTCATTTAAAAATCCACGCCTAAAACTCTGCTCTATCAGAAAATATTCATTTAAAAATCCACGCCTAAAACTCTGCTCTATCAGAAAATATTCATTTAAAAATCCACGCCTAAAACTCTGCTCTATCAGAAAATATTCATTTAAAAATCCACGCCTAAAACTCTGCTCTATCAGAAAATATTCATTTAAAAATCCACGCCTAAAACTCTGCTGTTACCTTAGAAAATATTCATTTAAAAATCCACGCCTAAAACTCTGCTGTTACCTTAGAAAATATTCATTTAAAAATCCACGCCTAAAACTCTGCTGTTACCTTAGAAAATATTCATTTAAAAATCCACGCCTAAAACTCTGCTGTTACCTTAGAAAATATTCATTTAAAAATCCACGCCTAAAACTCTGCTGTTACCTTAGAAAATATTCATTTAAAAATCCACGCCTAAAACTCTGCTGTTACCTTAGAAAATATTCATTTAAAAATCCACGCCTAAAACTCTGCTGTTACCTTAGAAAATATTCATTTAAAAATCCACGCCTAAAACTCTGCTGTTACCTTAGAAAATATTAATTTAAAAATCCACGCCTAAAACTCTGCTCTATCAGAAAATATTAATTTAAAAATCCACGCCTAAAACTCTGCTCTATCAGAAAATATTAATTTAAAAATCCACGCCTAAAACTCTGCTCTATCAAAAAATATTCATTTAAAAATCCACGCCTAAAACTCTGCTCTATCAGAAAATATTCATTTAAAAATCCACGCCTAAAACTCTGCTCTATCAGAAAATATTCATTTAAAAATCCACGCCTAAAACTCTGCTCTATCAGAAAATATTCATTTAAAAATCCACGCCTAAAACTCTGCTCTATCAGAAAATATTCATTTAAAAATCCACGCCTAAAACTCTGCTCTATCAGAAAATATTCATTTAAAAATCCACGCCTAAAACTCTGCTGTTACCTTAGAAAATATTCATTTAAAAATCCACGCCTAAAACTCTGCTGTTACCTTAGAAAATATTCATTTAAAAATCCACGCCTAAAACTCTGCTGTTACCTTAGAAAATATTCATTTAAAAATCCACGCCTAAAACTCTGCTGTTACCTTAGAAAATATTCATTTAAAAATCCACGCCTAAAACTCTGCTGTTACCTTAGAAAATATTCATTTAAAAATCCACGCCTAAAACTCTGCTGTTACCTTAGAAAATATTCATTTAAAAATCCACGCCTAAAACTCTGCTGTTACCTTAGAAAATATTCATTTAAAAATCCACGCCTAAAACTCTGCTTAGAAAATATTCATTTAAAAATCCACGCCTAAAACTATGAAAATATTCATTTAAAAATCCACGCCTAAAACTCTGCTCTATCAGAAAATATTAATTTAAAAATCCACGCCTAAAACTCTGCTCTATCAAAAAATATTCATTTAAAAATCCACGCCTAAAACTCTGCTCTATCAAAAAATATTCATTTAAAAATCCACGCCTAAAACTCTGCTCTATCAAAAAATATTCATTTAAAAATCCACGCCTAAAACTCTGCTCTATCAAAAAATATTCATTTAAAAATCCACGCCTAAAACTCTGCTCTATCAAAAAATATTCATTTAAAAATCCACGCCTAAAACTCTGCTCTATCAACAAATATTCATTTAAAAATCCACGCCTAAAACTCTGCTGTTACCTTAGAAAATATTCATTTAAAAATCCACGCCTAAAACTCTGCTCTATCAGAAAATATTCATTTAAAAATCCACGCCTAAAACTCTGCTCTATCAGAAAATATTCATTTAAAAATCCACGCCTAAAATTGTGCTGTTACCTTAGAAAATATTCATTTAAAAATCCACGCCTAAAACACTTATAATCCGCCTCAAAAGATACTTTAAAAATCCACGCCTAAAACACTTATAATCCGCCTCAAAAGATACTTTAAAAATCCACGCCTAAAACTCTGCTCTATCAGAAAATATTCATTTAAAAATCCACGCCTAAAACTCTGCTGTTACCTTAGAAAATATTCATTTAAAAATCCACGCCTAAAACTCTGCTATTACCTTAGGAAATATTCATTTAAAAATCCACGCCTGAAACTCTGTTCTATCAGAAAATATTATTTTAAAGATCCGCGCCTAAAACTCTGCTCTATGTTATCCTCATTAATTCCACCCACCTTTATTATTCTGATCTGATTGTAAATATATGTTCATGAAAAATGGTCTAGTATTAATTTTTAAAATTTGAAACAATAAACAAATTAAAAAAAAAGATGGCTAGCGGAGGTCGTGACATTTGACAAATGTGACATCCTTCCCAGTAACTTAATTACCATCATTTGAATCGGAGGTTATGGTCAGTCGCCTTGTGAAACAATTTCATTGTAATTATTTTCGTTTTTTCGGTTTAACGTGTCATTCCGAAAATCGCAATGTGCAATTCTGCCTACAAATATTCAACGGCTCCCTTATCATCTATGAGATGAATGAGTTGCGTCTCTATATTTTGGATATCGAATCGAACGAAATGAAAAGCGTAATTGGTAGTACATGGATCTATTTATATATTACGTTTCATGTGGTGCACATTATTCTATGTCTGTGGGCCATGCTAATGAAAAACGCCGAGAAGGTGATGGAGCAACTGTTGCTCGATATTGAGGATAATTTCCAATTATGTCTATATTTTAAGAGTACCAAATCGAAGGAAATGAGATGTCATTTGTGGAAAATTTCCTTTGTGGTTTTCGATATTGCCTGGGCTATGGGTGTCATATCGGTATGGTATTTTCAAAAGAAAAATTGGAATTATCTATTTTTCGTAATGCGTTACATCTATACCGTGGAGGCGGTATGGAATGTTCTAACCCAGTTAACAATTATTATCACAGACTTGGAGGAGAAGTTGGATAATTTAAATGAACATTTGGAATTGCACAATAAACCATGGACCAGGAAGGGTTATATACAGAAGCCGGATGTAGAAAATGTTCTCAGAGATGCAAATCATATTGGAAATTCGACTCGGAAACACCTCAATAAATTCCGACCATTTCAATTGAAACGAATTTTGGCAATGAAAGAAATTTACACTCAAATACATGAAATTTCCCTGTTAGCTGCTTCATTGTATGGACCCGGTGTGCTATTGGCAAATGTCTTATTTGTCTCCGATTTAACACAATATTGTTACATAATTATTACCACAATGACACATGGTGTGTTCGAGGGATTTGAAATAATTATGAATCTCTATTCGATATTACCGCCAATTGTGAAATATGTCTTCTTGTGTCGTCGGTGTACTAAATTCAGCGAAAAGGTAAGGTATGACCGAAAAAAGCGTGGATTTTTTAAAGAATAGTTTTTCAGGGGCCACCATAGGCGCGGATTTTTTAATGAATACTTTTCAAGGACCAACACAGGCGTGTATTTTTAAAGAATATTTTTTTCAAGCTCCTGTTAGGCGTGTATTTTTTGAAGAATATTTTTCAAGCTCCTGTTAGGCGTGGATTTTTATACCCTACACAACTATGTTGTCAGGGTATTATAGCTTTGTGCAGCCCCCAAAGTTTGTAACGCCGCGAAATATTGGTCCTAGACCCACCTTTAAGTATACCGATCGTCATATCTCGACTAGCTGAGTCGATCTAGACATGTGTGTCCGTCCGCCCGTCCGTCTGTCCATTATAATTTGTAAACACGATACAGGCCACAGTTATGGACCAATCTTCACGAAATTTTGCATGTAGGTTGGGTTCTGGCCAATGAAGAGCCCTATTGTTTTTGGGAAAGATCGGTTATTATTTAGGGGATGAAATGGACCAAATACTAAATTTCTGTCGGTTTTTCTGGTCGCTCCAGAGAGAAAAGGATTGGGCCACAGAATAAGCAGATCGGTCAATATTTAGCGGGTCAAATGGACTCTGACTTTTGTGTGAAAAATTACAAAATTTGTATTTTATAGCGTATATATTTACTCCTGAAGGACATAGACCCGAGAAGTTTATATTATATCCAAGAGGAGTGGTTGACCTTTAAATTAATACCAATTTGATGTGGGAGTTGCTCCTAAATATTTACAGGTATCTCCGTATTCGTATATTATTTAGTAATCCATTATCACTCTAGAGTGCGAAACTATAACGGTGATCGCTTTGAAATGTTCCATGAGGTTCCAGTTATGGTCAAGAACAACGCCTATAATTTTCGGTGAAGATAATTTTGGAATGAAGTGGACCGAAAACTTAATTTTTTGTGTTAATTTCGAGTCGATCTATAGACCACAAATGAAAGCCGAACATCACAACACAACCCACGGTGAAGGGAATCTGGACAATAGCTGTAGTGAATACTCGTAATATTCGGAAAATATGCAAATATCACGAAATATTGCCCAGGCTCGGAATAAACATCCGCAGAAAATTTGAGTTCCGTAGTAGTTGTGTAGGGTATCCTATGGTCGGCCCCGTCCGACTATATTGCTCCGCTCACTGGTTTAAAGAATATTTTTTCCAGCTCCTGTTAGGCGTGGACGTATTAAAGAATATATATTCAAGCTCCTGTTAGGCGTGGTCTTATTAAGGAATATTTTCTCAAGATCCATTAAGGCGTCGATTTTTTTTAAAATATTTTATCAAGCATTAAATTAAGGCATGGATTTTTTCAAGATCCATTAAGGCGTGGATTTTTTAAAGAATATTTTTTCAAGCTCCATTAAGGCGTGGATTTTTTAAAGAATAGTTTTTCAAGGCCCACCATAGGCATGGATTTTTTAAAGAATATTTTTTCAAGATCCATTAAGGCGTGGATTTTTTAAAGAATATTTTTTCAAGCAACAAAACAAGGCGTGGATTTTTTAAAGAATATTTTTTCAAGCAACAAAACAAGGCGTGGATTTTTTAAAGAATATTTTTTCAAGCAACAAAACAAGGCGTGGATTTTTTAAAGAATATTTTTTCAAGCAACAAAACAAGGCGTGGATTTTTTAAAGAATATTTTTCAAGCAACAAAAGAGGCGTGGATTTTTTAAAGAATATTTTTTCAAGCAACAAAAGAGGCGTGGATTTTTTAAAGAATATTCTTCATGATCCTGATTTTTTAAAGAAAAATTTTCAAGCATTAAAATAAGGCGTGGATTTTAAAGAATATTTTTCAAGCTCCTGATTTTTTAAAGAATATTTTTCAAGTATTAAAATAAGGCGTGGATTTTTTAAAGAATATTTTTTCAAGCTTCTGTTAGGCGTGGATTTTTTTAAAGAATATTTTTTCAAGCTTCTGTTAGGCGTGGATTTTTTTAAAGAATATTTTTTCAAGCTTCTGTTAGGCGTGGATTTTTTTAAAGAATATTTTTTCAAGCTTCTGTTAGGCGTGGATTTTTTTAAAGAATATTTTTTCAAGCTTCTGTTAGGCGTGGATTTTTTTAAAGAAAGTAACAAAACAAGGCGTGGATTTTAAAAGAATATTTTTTTCAGGTAACAAAACAAGGCGTGGATTTTTTAAAGCATATTTTTTATGTATATTTAATTTTTTATTTATATTTATATTTTATTTAAATTGAACTTGAAATAGTTTTCAAGAAATCCTCATATTTCATGTTTTGAAAAAGGACTTGGTCAGATTTAAAAAAATCCACGCCTGGCAACATTTTTTTAAAAATCCACTCATAAATCCGCATTAAAAGAAAAAAAATCCGTTAGGCGTGTGTTTTTAAAGAATATTTTCCATATTAAAAAAAAACACGTTCAAGGCTTTAAACTCAGAGAATATATTTTTATCTCCCCTGAGTTTAAGTTCAACGCTTCCAATTGCAATAGCTTAGCATATAATATCGAAGCTTAATTTTTTTATTTCATTTCATTAACTAATTACGATAATGGAAAATTTCTATTTCACAAATACAACGAAATTTCCAGTACCAGTGTTGAACGTAAAAATGGCTAGTCGCATTGTGAAACAACTTCATGACAACTATTTTCGTTTATTCGGCCTGAAATGTTGTTCCGAAAATCGGTACCTTGAAATAGGTCTGCAAATATTCAATGGTCTGATAATCATTTTCGAAATAAATGAATTGCGGTTATATTTCATGCACAAGTCGTTGGACGGCTTGATAAGCGTGATGAACATTACGTGGATTATTTTGTACATTATTTTTCATTTAGCCCACATTGCCGTTTGTCTGTGGGCTATACTCATGAAAAGTAAGGAACAGTGGCTTCATCAAATATTCCAGGATATTGAGGATACTTTACAATTGCGACTCTATTATACGCTTAAAAACGATGGATATTCATTCGGGAATATTTACTTCATTTTGTTTGATTTAACCTGGTATATCGGAGCCATAATTATGGTCTATTTTGAAACGAAACGGTGGGACTATGTGTCATTTGCGATACGCTACTTCTATACCGTGCAAGGGGTGTGGAATGTCTTAACGCAAATGACATTTATTGTGCTGGAGTTGGATGCAAAATTGAAGAAGTTACATGACTGTCTGGAGGTCCATAATAAACCTGGGTTTAGTAAAACTTATAAGCAAAATGAAAGTCCGGGTTGGATATGTCGCGAAGATGGTGAAAGGAGAACCCAAATCAAATTTCGTCCATTTCAAATAAAACGCCTGGTGGCCATGAAACACATTTACAATCAAATGCTGGCGATTTCCCGCATTGGCGCTTCATTATATGGCCCCGGAATATTTTTGGGAAATATTTTATTTGCTATCGATTTGATAGCTAGTATTGGTCCCCGAAAAAATATATTTTTTTTAAATCCACGACTTGTATTGGTCATTGAATAAATAAAAATCTACGCCTAGTATTGGCGAAAAATATTTGTTTTTAATAATTTTTAAAAATATATATTTTTTTTAATCCACGCCCTGTATTGGTCCGTGAAAAAAATATTTTTTAAAAACCACGCCTTGTATCGGTCTTTGAAAAAATATTTATTAAAAAATACACGCCTTGTATGGGTCCTTGAAAAAACATTTTTTAAAAAGTCCACGCCTTGTATTGATACTTGAGAAAATATTTTTTTTAATTATTAAAAAAAATTAATCCTCGCTTTGTATTAGTCCTTGAAAAATATTCTTTATAAATACACACCTGGTATTAGTCCTTGAAAAATATTCTTTAAAAAATCCACGCCTTGTATTGATCCTTGACCAATTTTCTTTAAAAAATCCACCCCTTATATTGATCCTTGAAAAATATTCTTTAAAAAATCCACGCCTTGTGTTAGTATGGTCCTTGTATGGGTCCTTGAAAAAATATTTTTTTAAAAAGTCCACGCCTTGTATTGATCCTTGAGAAAATACTTTTTTTAATTATTAAAAAAAATTAATCAACGCTTTGTATTGATCCTTGAAAAATAGTCTTTATAAATACACGCCTGGTATTAGTATTGAAAAATAGTCTTTATAAATACACGCCTGGTATTAGTATTGAAAAATATTATTTAAAAAAGCCATGCCTTGTATTGATCCTTGAACAATTTTCTTTAAAAAATCCACCCCTTATATTGATCCTTGAAAAATATTCTTTAAAAATCTACGCCTTGCATTAGTCCTTGATAAAAATATTCTATAAAAAATTCACGCCTTGTATTAGTCCTTGAAAAAAATATTCTATAATATAAAATATATATAAAAAAGCCACGCCTTGTATTTATCCTTGAAAAGTATTCTTTGAAAAAAATGCACGTCTTGTATTGATCCTTGAAAAGTATTCTTTAACAAATCCATGCTTTGTATTGGTTCTTGAAAGCTATTCTTGAAAAAATCCACGCATTGATGGTCCTTGAAAAAATATTCTTAAAAAAAATTACGCCTTTATGGTCCTTGAAAAAATATTCTTAAAAAAAATTACGCCTTTATGGTCCTTGAAAAAATATTGTTAAAAAAAATTACGCCTTTATGGTCCTTGAAAAATATTCTTTAAAAAATCCACGCCTTGTATTAGTCCTTGAAAAGTATTCTTTAACAAATTCATGCTTTGTATTGGTCCTTGAAAAATATTCTTTAAAAAATCCACGCCTTGTATTGGTCCTTGAAAGCTATTCTTGAAAAAATCCACGCATTGATGGCCCTTGAAAAAATATTCTTTAAAAAAATTACTCCAATTAATTCTTTAAAAAATCTGCCCCTAGGACTTATAAAACTTTAACAATTCATTAAAAAAAAACTGGAAGAACGTCTTAAAAAAATAATTTCTGTAATTGAATTAAAAAAAGATTTTATTAATTACTCTGACATTAAATAATTGCCTTTTTTTGATAAAAAAAAACCCCCGCTTCGCTTTCACCTCTAATGGGAAAAACAGTTTTTCCATTCAGTACGAAACCATGCAGGGTACAACCTGGTCACACACAACACATAGTTGTCGAAACGGCGAAATTTTGAAAATAATTTATCTCTGGTATTTACGTTTAACGGGTCTGACATGTTATGCCCCAAATACTAATGCCGAAGTGTCGCTGATCGTTTACACAACCTTAAAATTGGTCATTGGTCTCAGGATTTTATACATCTACACTGTATGGCAAAACGTCAATGGCGATTGGGTTTATACTAGCATTACCAGTATAATTTGGGATTTGTTAGAGTCTGGATATGAATCCTGTCATTTGTTATTGTGTTTGCTCAGCATAGCTCAGCGTCATCAGGAGCGAGAGATTTTTGAAGAATTTCAAAATGTTTGGAATACCGTGCAAGTACTAAATGTTCACAATTCCGAGGAACCTCTGATGAGGATAAGTCATCTCGATTATTATTGGCTGCTCGAAGGGGCATGGTTAATTGCGGAACTGTACTTGGAGTACAGAGGACTGGAGATTTATGATATTGAATATATTTGCTATTATTTGCTACCGCGACTAACAGTGACGAGTGTTTATTTGCATGCGCTATTATTCAGCTGGGAACTTGTGACATTTATAGCAAAATTGGTATTTGGTATATTGCCAAATATTTTGAAATTTATATTTTTGTGCCGAGTTTGTGATAAGTTTGCGCAAATGGTGAGTTCGAAAATTGTAAAATTCACTCCTTGATGGTCTCTGAAAAAATATTCTTTAAAAAATCCACGCCTTAGGTCTTTTGGTACTTGAAAAAATATTCTTTAAAAAAATCCACGCCTTAGGTCTTTTGGTCCTTGAAAAAATATTCTTAAAAAAATCCACGCCTTAGGTCTTTTGGTCCTTGAAAAAATATTCTTAAAAAAAATCCACGCCTTAGGTCTTTTGGTCCTTGAAAAAATATTCTTTTAAAAAATCCACGCCTTAGGTCTTTTGATCCTTGAAAAAATATTCTTTAAGAAAATCCACGCCTTAGGTCTTTAGGTCCTTGAAAAAATATTCTTTAATAAATCCACGCCTTAGGTCTTTTGGTCCTTGAAAAAATATTCTTTAAAAAAATCCACGCCTTAGGTCTTTTGGTCCTCGAAAACATATTCTTTAAAAAATCCACGCTTTAGTGGTCCTTGAAAAAATATTCTTTAAAAAATCCACGCTTTAGTGGTCCTTGAAAAAATATTCTTTAAAAAATCCACGCCTTAGGTCTTTTGGTCCTTGAAAAAATATTCTTTAAAAAAATCCACGCCTTAGGTCTTTTGGTCCTTGAAAAAATATTCTTTAAAAAAATCCACGCCTTAGGTCTTTTGGTCCTTGAAAAAATATTCTTTAAAAAAATCCACGCCTTAGGCTCCCTTAAGGGACTTTAAAAATGTAACCTAAGACCATTTGTAAATAAATTAAAAAATAACATTTTAATTAATTACCCACCCTGACATTAAATAATTGCCATTTTTGATAAAAATTTCACTTTCACCACTAATGGGAAAAATACATTTTCCCATTCAGTACGAAGTCATGCAAGGTACATACCGGTCACACACAACACATAGTTGTCGACTAAGCGGAATTTTGAAAATAATTTATCTCTGGTATTTACGTTTAACGGGTCTGACATGTTTTGCCCCAAACAACAACCTTGAAGTGTTGCTGATCGTTTACACAACCTTCCTATTGGCCATTGGCCTGTGGATTTCATACATCTACACGGTATCGCAAACTGTGAATGGCGAATGGGGTTATAACAGCATCACCATTATAATTTGGCAATTTTTAGAGTCCGGATATGAATCCTGTCATGTGTTTATGTGTCTCTGCTGCATAGCTCAGCGTCATCAGGAGCGGCAGATTTTTGCAGAATTTCAAAAGGTTTCGAATACCCTGCAAGTACTAAATGTTTACAATTCCGTGCAACCTCTGATGAGGATAAGTCAATTCGATTATTATTGGCTGCTCGAAGGGGCATGGCTAATTGCGGAATTGTACTTGGATTACAGTGATGTTGATTTGGATTTTGAATATATTTGCTATTATTTGCTACCCCGATTAGCAGTGACCAGTGTTTATTTGCAGGCGTTATTGTTCAGCTGGGAACTTGTGACAAACTTAAATCAGCTCAACAAAGTTGTAGATCTGTATTTAACGAAGGTGGAGGAGGAGGATAATATTGCAAATTATAGAAATACAAATGTCAATAATCAGAATACTTATGGAGAAATCAAACTTAGTATAGAAGAACGGAATCATTTCACATCTGGTTCCCATCCAAATCAATTGCAATGTTTGGTTACCTTGAAATGGATCTATCAAAAAATTGCCCATCTCTCGACGTGTGGTTCTCGTCTATATGGCAGCCGTTTATTTCTTATCCACAATTTGTGTATTCTGGAATTCACCGAAGTGTGTTATATTATTATCGTGACTGTACTGGAAGTGGAACTTGAATGGACATTTATAGCAAAGTTGGTATTTAGTATATTGCCAAACATTTTGAAATTTATATTTTTGTGTCGAGTGTGTGATAAGTTTTCGCAAATGGTGAGTCGCAAAAAAAAATTTTTTTTTTCCCAAACCTGGATTTTTAAAATATATATGTAATTTTTTAATACAGTTATAAGCTATATTACAATTAAATTGGAATTAAAAAAATATATATTTTTTTCGAAGTAAAGCTATAAGTGGGGATTAAAAGGAAAACATTTTTTAGGGACAGCTTTAGGCATAGGTTAGGTTTGGGGATGTGTAGTCACATGTGTGACTGCAACACTCTGAGACCGGTTAGGTCCGCCGTGATCATCCACAAGAAGAGATACAGTGAAGAGAGGAGACCAAGGACAGATCTGTAGGGGTGAGAACATTAGTAAATCAAAGGAGTGAAGAATGAAGGTCGATGGCCCTATGAGTCAGACAGAAAAAGTGTTACGTGCCAAGGTTGTATGCTCCTAACCACTTTATGTTTCTAATTATGCTGTAGATTAGAGCAGGTTCGATTGTTGAGAAGAAGCTGATATTCGGTAGAAAATGAGCACCCATTAGTCTGTGTCGCCTGTAAGCCAGCCAGGGCTACAGCTTTAGACTTGGTTTTTATTTTTAATATATTTTAAAGGGATAAAATAATATTTTTTAAAGCGCGTTTAAGAACTCCAAAATAGAAATTGGGGCTATGCCTAAACGTGGATCGATATAGTTCATCTTCGAACTTGACGTGGCTGCAAACAAAAGACAAATAATCCTTAAACACCCACGCCAATTGTAGATTCTTGAGAAAAATATTATTAAAAGTCCATGCCATCTTCACGGGCATTGGAAATGCCTGAAAAAATATTCTTTAAAAATCAGCACACCATTAGAGATCCCTGAAAATATATATTTTTAATCCGCTGAAAAAATAAAATTAAGACTTAAAAAATATATATTTTTTTAAAAATCCCGCCTTTTATAGATGCCCGGAAAACATTCTTTAAAAATGCAAGCCTATTGGAGATGCATGTCCATCAGTCCGTCCGTCCGCCTGTCCGTCTGTAGATGTTAAATTGTAAACAAAGTACAGGTCGCACTTACGATCCGACTTGGATGAAATTTGGCACAGCTCATTTATTTGGCCCAAGGACGAACCCTATTGAAATTCAAGAAAATCGGTTCAGATATATTTTCGTCCGATTTGAGGTAAATGGGGTACCAAAGTCCCTATATATCTTTCGATTTACACGAAATTTGGCATAGAGTACTGAATTAGGTCCAGAATGATGTGTGTTAAGTTTCCTGAAAATCGATACAGATTTAGATATAGCTCCCATATATATTTTCGTCCGATTTTATGTAAAGGGTGTACCAAAGTCCCTATATATCTTTCGATTTGCACGAAATTTGGCACAGAGTACTGAATCAAGAGTAGAATGATGTGTGTTAAGTTTCATGAAAATCGGTTCAGATTCAGATATAGCTCCCACTTATATTTTCGTCCGATTTAATGTAAATGGTGCATCAAAGTCCCTATATATCTTTCGATTTGCACGAAATTTGGCACAGAGTACTGAATAAGGTCTAGAATAATGTGTGTTAAGTTTCCTGAAAATCGGTTCAGATTTAGATATAGCTCCCATATATATTTTCGTCCGATTTTATGTAAATGTTGCACCAAAGTCCCTATATATCTTTCGATTTGCACGAAATTTGGCACAGAGTACTGAATAAGGTCTAGAATGATGTGTGTAAAGTTTCCTGAAAATCGGTCCAGATTTAGATACAGCTCCCATATATATTTTCGTCCGATAGATAAATGGTTCACCAAGGACCTCAGGACGTATTGCAGTTAAAATAACCTAGCTTGAAGCAACCTTGTATCTGACCAAATGAAAAATTTAGTATAGGTTGCAGAAAGACATGTTTATGGATCCATTTTCATGTTGATGGTCCTCTGTTGAATATACCCACAGTGGTGATGGGTATCATATAGTCGGCCCAGTCCGACTTTACTACTTTCCTTACTGTTTTTAAACCCTCCACCATAGTATGAAGGGTATATTAATTTTGTCATTACGTTTGTAACTCATCGAAATATTCATTTCCGACCCTATAAAGTATATATATATATATATATATATTCTTGATCAAGGTAAAATTCTAAATAAATTCTAATTCTAATAAAAATCGATCTAGCCATGTCCGACCGACCGTCTGTTGTAATCACGCTATCTTCTGAAGGAATTGAGATAGGATGCTGAAATCTTGAATATGGTTGGTTTTTGTCTGCAGGCAGGTCAAGTTCAAAGATGGGATATATCGGCCCACGTTTAGACATAGCTCCCATATAACAGTACCCCCCAATTTTCGGTATTTTGGGGTTCTTGGGCGCGTTTTTCAACCGAATACGCTGAAATTTGGTACATTGGGTTCTTAATAAGTTCCAAATTTCTCCACAAAAAATTATGAATATAGGTCCATTTTTTCGGCTAGCCCCCATATAAGGGTACACCCAATTTTCGGTATTTGGGGGTTCAATTTGGTAATTTGTAGTCGTATATGGTAACAAATCTCTCTACCAAAAATTATTAATATTCGCCCCCTTTTTGGGTTAGTCCCCATATAACCCCCTTTCTATACCCTTCACCACACTGTGGTACAGGGTATTATGTCTTTGTGCATATGTTTGTAACAGACAAAAGGAAACGAGATAGACACATGGTTCCTTTTGAGAATATGCATATAATCACTTTTTAAGTCCATTTATGCATGTCCGTCCGTCCGTCCGTCTGTCCGTCTGTCCGTCTGTTGGTGTTAAATTGTAAACAAAGTACAGGTCGCATTTATGATCCGAATTGGATGAAATTTGGCATAGGTCACTTATTCGGCCCAAGGACGAACCCTATTGAAATTGGGAAAAATCGGTTCAGATTTAGATATAGCTCCCATATATATATTTAACCGATTTAATGTAATCGGTCCCTATATATCTTTCGATTTGCACGAAATTTGGTACTGGCTAATCATTTAGGTCTGGAATGATGTCTGCCAAGTTTCATGAAAATCGGTCCAGATTTAGATATAGCTCCCATATATAGTTTCGTCCGATTTCATGTAAATGGTGCCCCAAATCCCTATATATATTTTGATTTGCACGAAATTCGGCACAACGTACTGAACTAAGCCTAGATTGGTGTCTGCCAAGTTTCGAGAAAATCGGTCCAGATTTAGATATAGCTCCCATATATAGATTCGTCCGATTTCATGTAAATGGTGCCCCAAAGTCCCTATACATCTTTCGTTTTGCACGAAATTTGGCATAACGTACTGAATTGAGCCTAGAGTGATGTCTGCCAAGTTTCGAGAAAATCGGTCCAGATTTAGATATAGCTCCCATATATAGTTTCGTCCGATTTCATGTAAATTGTGCACCAAAGTCCCTATGTATCCTTCGATTTGCACGAAATTTGGTACAGCCTAATCATTTAGGTCTAGATTGATGTCTGCCAAGTTTCGTGAAAATCGGTCCAGATTTAGATATAGCTCCCATATATAGTTTCGTCCGATTTCATGTAAATGGTGCCCCAAAGTCCCTATATACCTTTTGATTTGCACGAAATTCGGCACAACGTACTGAACTAAGCCTAGATTGATGTCTGCCAAGTTTCGAGACAATCGGTCCAGATTTAGATATAGCTCCCATATATAGTTTCGTCCGATTTCATGTAAATGGTGCCCCAAAGTCCCTATTTATCTTTCGATTTGCACGAAATTTGGCATAACGTACTGAATTGAGCCTAGAGTGATGTCTGACAAGTTTCGAGAAAATCGGTCCAGATTTAGCTCCCATATATAGTTTTGTCCGATTTCATGTATATGGTGCCCCAAAGTCCCTATATATCTTTCGATTTGTACGATATTTGGTACAGCCTAATCATTTAGGTCTAGAATGATGTCTGCCAAGTTTCGAGAAAATCGGTCCAGATTAAGATATAGCTCCCATATATAGTTTCGTCCGATTTCATGTAAATGGTGCCCCAAAGTCCCTATATATCTTTCGATTTGCACGAAATTTGGCATAACGTACTGAATTGAGCCTAGAGTGATGTCTGCCAAGTTTCGAGAAAATCGGTCCAGATTTCTAAATAGCTCCCACATATATAGCTCACATATTTTAAGTAATTGACGCAACAAGGAACCAATAGGAACAAAACGTTCTGAAATTAGTATAACCTAACCTGTGACAAGTTTGCTTGAAATCGCTTAATATTTGGATAGAGCTTCCACATATATTTTCGCCCGATTTCAAATAAATTGGACATCAAACTCCTCATGTTAGTCAGATTGACATATTTTTCGATTTACATACTTTATGGATATATCCAGGTAGATTCACATTATCACATATATTATTTCATCCAATTTCATGTTAATAGTCCTGTTTAATATACCCATAGTGGTGAAGGGTATCATATAGTCGGCCCCGTCCGACTTTACTACTTTCCTTACTGGTTTATATTAAAATAGTTATCTGGTTTGTTCCGCGTTTTGAGCTTGGTTCTAAGACTCTTTTGTCCTCTGCGGAGGATAGAGAGATAAACAATTAGAACGTAAAGTTCGATAATGAACTATAGCTGCATTTAGACCTAGCCCCTGATTGGAAGTTCCAGAATTTGAACTAAGCTTGGAAGAAATAATAAGATGGGCAAAGTTTGGATGAAATATAAATTTTCAGAAACGAATTTGGTCCAAAGAATCATGGGGTCTAGAACCAATATTTCGATGAGGCACATTTTCACGTGTTAAAGTGTATACACTCTCATTAGCCATAAGGCTGAGGGTATAATTATCCTTTAAAATTTTCTAAAATTTGTATTATGGTTTACATAATCCGTTTTTAGAAATGTCGGTATAGGTCCACTTTTTGATATGTTCCCTATGTTTTCATTTCTAGTACCTGTCAATATATCTATGGTGGAGGGTATGCAAAGTTCGGCCCGGCCGAACTTACCGCTTTTTTACCTGTTTTTTTTTTGAACAAGGTTGAAATTTTTGAGCACTTAATAGCATTTTTTTAAAAACCTTAAATATTGGATCTAATGTCGTGATTTTCAACTGTTGGAGTGTGCATATTTTGAACATTTTTTAAATATATTTCAATACTCCATGACCTTTGTAAATGTCTCAAATTTTTCATTCTTTTCAATAACATTTTTTTTGTGCAAATTCCATTACCATATTAGTCACTGTCTGAGCCAGTGATTATATATTCGATTACCTCAATTCATTCTATGCCTCATTCTCTAAGTAATCGCTAATTTTTTTTGGCATATTTCATTGTTTCTTTTAATAGACATCGGCCATACTATCGAAGCTGACATCATCGCCGATGAAATCGCCGTTGCTGGACGATTTCATTTTACAAATTCGGCAAAATCCCATCAAATTTACGGCCTACGATTTCTATGAGCTGAACAGTGAGACCCTGACGCAGGTGAGTAGGTGAAAGTTGAAAGAAATTTGCAAAAAAAAAAAATAACGTATTTATTTTCTTTTTTGCTTCTAATCATTTTCTCATTTCCGTTTTGTTGTTTTCTTGCATGTTGTCGTAATGTTTTCTGTGTGTTGTTGTTTTTTCTTCTTCCTTTCTAGGTTTCGGTTATTGTTTTCGATTTAATGTTATTTTTGCTGCAAATATTTTCGCTTACCAATATTGCTTAAGAGGATAGGATGGTTTGGTAGCAGTTAGCAAAGGAACTTGTCATACGCTCAAGGGATGGAGGAGATGGATGGCTGGTTGTTAATTCTTATGGTCGGATTATTATGTCATACAATAGTTCATGTATGATTTATAAGTGTTGGTATATTAATTTAGCTAATAAAATGTAATTAGAGGAAAAACTTGGTCATAGATCCAGAATTGAAATTTATTTTTATTTATTTCATAATATTTTTTTTATTAAAATTTCCAAAATTTAAATAAGGCACGCTTTTTTTTTGGCATTTATGCTAAAACCAAATATTTTAGAAAGTTTAGAATGCCATTAATCGTTGGGGACATTCATAAATGGCGGTGAGGTACCAACAAGGACGGTACCAATGGGTTCTATATTAAAACCCAATCTAGTTTAGCTAAAAACACAACGATGTGCAATCGATGGATTAAATGCGATACTGCATTCGTTTCATATACAATTCATAAGTGTTCAAAATGTTGATCCTTTGTGTGGAAGCTACAAGAAGTAGTGAAATGATGGGCACCATCTTCTAACATGATCTGAATCTGATAAAAATATTCTGTTCTCTTCATACGAGATTTACAAGTTTTCAAAATATTTACACTTTAGGTGTGTACCGATACTCCATCCTCATATTTGATTTAGGTCTGGTAAAAATATTACTATGCCCAAAGAAAACTGAAGACTGGAATGATCCTCCTGGGGAAATGATGCCAACTTCTAAATGAAAACATTTTAGAAGGCTTGAATATGATTTGACCGAAATAAAAGAAAGATTTTTTTATTTCTACAAAAAAAAAAAAAAAAAATCAGTACGTCCAAGGAGACGTGGGATCTAAAACCGATATTTCGATGAGGTACAGTTTTAGAGTAGAAAAATGTATAAGCCCTTTTTATACCGTTCACCAAGATTTTTTGGGCCGATTATATGGATGTCCGTCTGTCTGTCCGTCCACGTATTTTTGTGAGCAAAGTACAGGTCGAATTTATGATCCGATTTAGACGAAATTTGGCAAAGGTCGCTTATTTACCCCAATAACGATTCCTATTGATATTGGAGAAAATCGGTTCAGATTTAGATATATATTGGGTGGCGTAGGGGATGATAGATACCAAGCAAGGGCTCTGATTGGCTTTAACATGGCGAAGTCCAGGCTTATCTTGGTCCCTTTTTCATCTCAATTGTGGACACTGACCTCCCCGCGGTGCCACCTGGGGAGCTATTGTCATCATCCGATTGGAATAGTGAGCGAATATGTGCCGCGAGTTCACCCATAAGAACTTTTAAAAAATAGGTTGAGGCGTCGGGTTAGTTGCCCACTCTCGGAAACCCCAACCTACTATGAAAAAGCTAAGAAAAAGAAAACCAAACCTCCCTAATTTTGACGACCCCCGCTAACGTATAAAGGACCACGATCTGCGAAAGTGCACTTGGAATGTGCGCACGTTGTACAGAACAGGCGTAGTGTTCGCTTTGGCGAACTCAAGAAGTACAAAGCCGATATTATTGCCTTACAGGAAATTCGATGGAAAGGGACAGGCGTAAGTAAATCAAACGATTACGCCCTGTATTATAGCTGCCATGCAACGAGACATGGATTTGGCTGCGGATTTATGGTTAACAGGAGAATAAAAAACCTCGTCTCCAGATTCACTCCAGTAGATGAGCGAATTGCTATAATCCGTATAAAAGCGAAGTTCTTCTACATCAGTCTCATTTGCGGCCATGCTCCGACCGAAGATAAAGATGAACAGACCAAAGACATATTTTACGAGCGCCTAGAACAGCATATGAAACGCAGCGTATAGGGCAACCCTGCAGACAGTAGCAACACGTAACGTGTTGGAGAATTAGGAGAGAGGAGAAACGTGTTTTCAGAAAAAAAGAAGAAAGAACAAGAAAAACGTGAGCGTGAGCAAATCGAGATGTACAGGAGTCAGAATGAAGTACAGGAGTCAGAATGAAGTCCACATCCTCCTGTAGAGATGAAGAAGGAAACCTGGTGACAGATACAGACACCGTGTTGAGGATCTGAAAGGAGCACTTTGAAAAGCTTCTGGTATCAAATAGTGGCGTTGAAGAAGATACCCTAGAACCAATAAGAGATGATGGTATAGAGTGTATACCACCTAGCCAAGATGAGTTCATAAAAGCAATTAATCGGCTCAAGGACAACAAAGCAGCAGGAACCGATGAGTTACCAGCCGAACTATGCAAGACTGGTGGCCAGATGCTGGTCAGGAGCATGCACCAGCTGATTAGTACAATTTGGCTAGATGAATGCATGCCCAATTATTGCAACCTCAGCATCATGTGTCCCGTGCACAAAAAAGGAGACAAGACGATATGTGCCAACTATAGAGGAAAAAGTCTCCTTCCCATCGCATATAAAGTGCTATCCAGTGTGCTGTGTGAAAGATTGAAGCCAATGGTCAATGACATAATTGGACCATATCAATGCGGCTTCAGACCTGGCAAATCCACCATTGACCAGATTTTCACTCTGCGCCAAATCCTGGAAAAGACCCACGAAAAACACATCGACACATACCACCTATTTGTCGACTATAAAGCCGCATTCGACAGCCCTATTCGTTCAGAGGTGTTTAAAGCCATGTCTAGGTTCGGCATTCCTGCAAAATTAATACGGCTATGCAGGATAAGTTTAAGTGGCACAAGATCATCAGTTAAAGTAGGAAAGGACCTATCGGAGCCCTTCAATACCGAATGAGGATTCAGACAAGGTGACAGTTTGTCGTGTGACCTTTTTAACATCCTGCTGGAAAAGGTCATACGAGAGGCACTCTGTACACCAAACAACACATGTTATCCGCCTACGCCGATGACATCGATATAATGAGTCGAACATTGCGAGCGGTAACAGCCACCTTTGAACAAATTGAAAAAGAGTCTGCCAAAGTGGGTCTGTCAGTAAACGGCGAGAAGACCAAGCTGATGGTATCAACGCACAAGACGTCCAGTAGACTCGGACCAACTGTGGAACTTGAGAACTACAGCTTCGAGGTAGTTAAAGACTTTATATACCTTGGTACCGCCATAAATAAAACGAATGACATCAGTTTTGAAATTCGGAGAAGGATTGTCAACCGATGCTACTATGGTCTGAGCAATCAACTCAAAAGCAAGGCAACCTCCCGCCAGACCAAACTCATACTTTACAAGACGCTGATACTACCCGTGCTATTATATGGATCAGAAGCATGGGTACTTGCGCAAGCAGATGAGGCAGCTCTTGGGTCGATGGTGAATATCGGCATCGAGTGAACCACGAGCTCTACAATTTATACGCGGACATCCACATAGTCAGTCGTAGGGCATGTTGTGCGTATGAGTGGCTAGGGCATGTTGTGCGTATGAGTGGGAATTCCCCAGGCATATAAAAACGAGCCCACTGATGGTTCCCGTAGAAGGGGAAGGCCACGAATTAGATGGAAAGGCCAAGTAGAAAACAACATCTTGGAACGTGGTCTTCCAAATTGGTGGATTTGTGCACACGACCGACGCACTTGGAAATCTTTTTTAAGCTCGGCCTATGAAACAAACGTTCTGTAACAAGCCAGCTAAGTATGTAAGTTCCATATATATTTTCGTCCGATTTTATGTAAATGGTGCACCACACTCCCAATATTTGTTTGATTAAGACAACATTTCGCACACCGAACTGAATTATGGCTAGATTGAAGTATAAAAAGTTTTGAAAATTTTAAATCAGTTCAGATTTAGATATAGCTCACATTTATAGTTTCGTCCGATTTTATATAACTGGTGCTCCAATCTGCCAACGTTTGTCCGATTAAGACACAATTTTGCACAGCCTACTGAATTAGGTACAAATTGATGCATGCAAAGTTTTATTGAAATCGGTTCATATTTAGATACAGCTCCCATATATTTTTTCTTTCGATTTTATGTAAATGGTGCACCAAACACTGAAAGTTTGTCCGATTGAGTCGAAATTTTGTATGACATATTAAAGTGAATATAGAATATAACATGTTTTAAATTTTGTAGAAATCAGTTCAGATTTAGATAAAGCTCCTATATTTTGTTTCCGTTCAATTTTATGTCATATTAATGTGAATTTTGGTGATGTCTAGTCGAATTTATATATAGTTTGCATACTTAATTTCGAACGATTTCGTCTAATGGGGCAACAAAGTTACCCAAAGTTTCTCTGATTTCGATGCAATTTTATGCATGGCTATGTATATCACAAATTTAATTTGGTTCGATTGAATGTCGGTGGTCCTCTACCAATAGGTCGTTGTACGTATGAGAATCACTTGTATATGCCCAAAGTGGTGAAGGGTATCATATAGTCGACCCCATCCAACTTTTGAATTCTTCCTTACTGGTTAGTCATAAGATTGAGGATATACAAATCAAGGCTTATAAGTCAGGTGGTCATTGGTCCCCCAATTACAAATTATTATTGAATTTTTTTTTTTTTAAATATTCTTTCCAAATCCACGTTTATAAGTCAGTTTGTCATTGAAAAAATGTTCTTTAAATATCCTTAAAAATCATGCATATATCAAAATAATGCTTGAAAAATCCATAAAAAATTGGTTTTTGAAAAATCCTTTAAAAAATATTTCTTCTAAATACACGTTTATAGGCCAGTTGGTCTTTGAGAAAATCAGCAGTTGGTACTTAAAACAAAATTCTTCAAAATTTATTAAAAATCAAAATTTCCTTGAAAAAAAAATCCATCAAAATTATCCTTGTCCTGGTCCTTCAAAATCATTTAAAAATATTCCTTAAAAATCCACATTTATATTCCAGATAGTTGTTGAGAAAAAATATAATTTTAAAATCGAGGCTTATAAGCCAGTTAGTCCTTAAAAAATCCACAAAAAAGAAGTATCTTCTAGCTAGTATAGACGACGTTAAGTGCGGTTGGGCTGAAATTTTCACATCCTACACCAAGAGGTTGTTTAAAAAATCCACGTCTTAGGGCCTACCGAGAGGCTATAAAAATTGTTTAAAAAAATCCACGCCTTAGGGCCTACCTAGAGGCTATAAAAATTGTTTAAAAAAATCCACGCCTTAGGGCCTACCGAGAGGCTATAAAAATTGTTTTAAAAAATCCACGACTTAGGGCCTACCGAGAGGCTATAAAAATTGTTTAAGAACTCCACGCCTAAGGGCCTACCGAGAGGCTATAAAAATTGTTTAAAAAAATCCACGCCTTAGGGCCTACCGAGAGGCTATAAAAATTGTTAAAAAATTTACTCCTTCGGGTGTATCAAGGGGCTACAAAAATTGTTTAAAAAATCCACGCGTTAGATGTTCCCTAATGTTGTATAAAGATCTCATTTGTCTGCGAAGACTACCTTTAACTCGCCTATGAAGATTTCCTTCAGCTTTTCCAAGTATAACTTTTTTCAGCTCCTCCATAAAAATTCTCTTCAGCTCGTCTATGAAAGACTCCCTTCAGCTCGTCTATGAAAGCCTCCCTTCAGCTCGTCTATGAAAGACTCCCTTCAGCTCGTCTATGAAAGACTCCCTTCAGCTCGTCTATGAAAGACTCCCTTCAGCTCGTCTATGAAAGACTCCCTTCAGCTCGTCTATGAAAGACTCCCTTCAGCTCGTCTATGAAAGACTCCCTTCAGCTCGTCTATGAAAGACTCCCTTCAGTTCGTCTATAAAAGACTCCCTTCAGTTCGTCTATGAAAGACTCCCTTCAGTTCGTTTATGAAAGACTCCCTTCAGCTCGTCTATGAAAGATTCCTTTCAGCTCGTCTATGAAAGACTCCTTTCAGCTCGTCTATGAAAGACTCCCTTCAGCTCGTCTATGAAAGACTCCCTTCAGCTCGTCTATGAAAGACTCCCTTCAGCTCGTCTATGAAAGACTCCCTTCAGCTCGTCTATGAAAGACTCCCTTCAGCTCGTCTATGAAAGACTCCCTTCAGCTCGTCTATGAAAGACACCCTTCTTCAGCTCGTCTATGAAAGACTCCCTTCAGTTCGTCTATGAAAGACTCCCTTCAGTTCGTCTATAAAAGACTCCCTTCAGTTCGTCTATAAAAGACTCCCTTCAGTTCGTCTATGAAAGACTCCCTTCAGTTCGTTTATGAAAGACTCCCTTCAGCTTGTCTATGAAAGACTCCCTTCAGCTCGTCTATGAAAGACTCCCTTCAGCTCGTCTATGAAAGACTCCCTTCGAGATAGACCCGTAGTTCCTTTTGAGAATATGCATAGAATCACTTTCTGAGTCGATTTACGCATGTCCGTCTGTCCGTCCGTCCATGTATTTTTGTGAACAAAGTACAGGTCGGATTTATAATCCGATTTGGATGAAATTTGGCATAGGTCACTTATTTGGCCCAAGGACGAACCCAATTTAAATTGGGAAAATTCTGTTCAGATTTTGATATAGCTCCCATATATATTTTCGTCCGCTTTAATGTAAATGGCGCACCAAAGTCCCTATATATCTTTCGATTTGCACGAAATGTGGTACAGCGCAATGAATTAATTTGAATGAATTTCCGTCAGATTGAAGGTAAATGGTGTACCAAAGTCCCTTAATATATTTCGGTTTGCACAAAATTTGTCACAGCTTAATGATTATATAGTCGGCCCCATCCAACTTTTGAATTCTTCCTTACTGGTTAGTCATAAGGTTGAGGATATACAAATCAAGGCTTATAAGTCAGGTGGTCATTGTTCCCCCAAACATGTTTTCCTCGAAAAATCTACACTTATAAGTCAATAAGGTCCTGGAGAAAATATTCTCAAAAAATGTGCTAAACAAACAAAAAGTGCTCCTTGAAAATATCCTTCAAACATATTTATTACAAATTATTTATTGAAATTTCTTTTTAAAAAATATTCTTTCCAAATCCACGTTTATAAGTCAGTTTGTCATTGAAAAAATGTTAATTGAATATCCTTAAAAATCAATGCATATACCAAAATGGTGCTTGAAAAATTCATAAAAAATTGTTTCTTGAAAAATCCTTTAAAAATATATTCTTTCTAAATACACGTTTATAGGCCAGATGGTATTTGAAAAATATTCTTAAGAAAATCTCACTTCTATGCAGTTGGTTCTTAAGAAAAAATTCTTCAAAAAATATTTATTAAAAATTAACTCTTATAAGACAAATGGTATTAAAAACAACGTTTATAAGACAGATGACCCTTAAAAAATTCATCAAAAATATGCTTGTCCTGAAAAATTCCTTAAAAAAGTAGTCCTGAAAAAAGTTCACGCTTATCAGTCAGATTTTCATTGAGAAAATATTACTAAAAATATCCTCGCTTATGGTGGTCCTGGAAAAAATCGTTTAAAAATATTTTTTTTAAATGTTGGTCCTAAAAATATTCTTTCTAAATCCAACTGACTTATGAACAGTTGTTTCTTGTAAAAATATACTTTAAATATCTAAGCTTCAAAGCAGTTCATCCTGGAAAATATCATTCAAAGAAGTATTTATATCTATTAAAAATCATCAAATATAAGACAGATGATCCTTGAAAAGAATTCATCAACAATATCCTTGTCCTGCAAAATTCTTTAAATAATTATTCCTGGAAATATACAAGTTCAAAATATCAAATATCAAAATTCACTTTTATAAGTTAGTCGGTCCTTGAAAAATATTTTTTAACAAAAAAATCCATCAAAAATATTTTTGTCCAGAAAAATTCTTTAAAAAATATTTCTGAAAAAAATCCATATGACAATTGAAAAAAACGAAATTCTGTAAAAATCCATTCTTATGATGGTCCCTGACAAAATCCTTCAAATATATTATTTAAATAGTTTGGTCCTTGAAAAACTCTTTGACAAATATTCTTTCAAAATCCACGTTTATAAATCAGTTGGTGTTGAAAACCAGTAAGGAAAGTAGTAAAGTCGGACGGGGCCGACTATGTGATACCCTTCACCACTATGGGTATATTAAACAGAACAATTAACATGAACTTGGGTGAACTAAAATATGTGATATTTATCTAAATGTGAATCAACTTAGATCAATCTATAAGCATCTCATTTGTTTGTTACAATGGGACAAATGTTGGGCCGTTGAGCTATGTCTGTACTTCTAGAAAACCCAACTACGTTATTCTATGCTCAATTTTGTACGTTATGCGAAATTTCATGTCAATTTGACAAACAACATTTGCACCGTTTTCTTAAAATCGTACGAAAATATATGTGGAATCTATATCCAAATATGAACCGATTTCAAAGAAACTTGTCACAGGTTGGGTTATACTAATTTCAGTACGTTTTGTTCCTATCAACCATATATTGGTTCCTTGGTTCGTCAATTACTTAAAATCAATCGATCTATGCAATATTAGAACTTTGGTACATTATTTACATTAAATCTGACGGAAATATGTATATACATATCTAAATCTGAACCGATTTTCACGAAACTCAGCACACATCATTCCAGGCTCAATCCTGTATGCTATACCAAATTTCGTGTAAATCGAAAGATTTATAGGGACTTTGGTGAATCTTTAACATAAAATCGGAAGGAACTATATATGGAAGCCATAACTACATATTTGCCAAATTGCCGTCGAACTTCGGGAGGTAGCCTTATTTGGATGCAACGCTACAAAGACTGCCTTCGACTTTTCTATAAAGACTCCAATAAGCTCGTCTCAGAACGGCTCTCTTCAGCTCGTCTATAAATACTCACTTCATCACTATAAAGGCTGGCTTAAAATTGTCTACAAATTTTCCCTTCAGCTTATTCTTTAAAAAAAATCCACGTTAAAAATCACCGAGAGGCTATAAAAATTGTTTAAAAAATCCACGCCTCAGGGCCTACCAAGAGACTATAAAAATTGTTTAAAAACTCCACGCCCTAGGGTCCACCAAGAGGTTATAAAAATTGTTTAAAAAGGCTATAAAAATTGTTTAAAAAAAATCCACGCCTTAGGGCCTACCGAGAGGCTATAAAAAATGTTTAAAAAAATCCACGCCTTAGGGCCTACCGAGAGGCTATAAAAATTGTTTAAAAAATCCACGTCTTAGGGCCTACCGAGAGGCTATAAAAATTGTTTAAAAAATCCACGCCTTAGGGCCTATCGAGAGGCTATAAAAATTGTTTAAAAAATCCACGCCTTAGGGCCTACCGAGAAGCTATAAAAATTGTTTAAAAAATCCACGCCTCAGGGCCTACCGAGAGGCTATAAAAATTGTTAAAAAAAAATCCACGCGTTAGGGCCTACCGAGAGGCTATAAAAATTGTTTAAAAAGGCTATAAAAATTGTTTAAAAAAATCCACGCCTTAGGGCCTACCGAGAGGCTATAAAACTTGTTTAAAAAGGCTATACAAATTTTTTAAAAAAATCCACGCCTTAGGGCCTACCGAGAGGCTATAAAAATTGTTTAAAAAAATTCACGTTCTCGGGCCTACAGAGAGGCTATAAAAATTGTTTAAAAAAATCCACGCCTTAGGGCCTACCGAGAGGCTATGTTTAAAAAATCCACGCCTTAGGGCCTACCGAGAGGCTATAAAAATTGTTTAAAAAAAATCCACGCCTTAGGGCCTACCGAGAGGCTATAAAAATTGTTTAAAAAATCCACGTCTTAGGGCCTTCCGAGAGGCTATAAAAATTGTTTAAAAAAATCCACGCCTTAGGTCCTACCGAGAGGCTATAAAAATTGTTTAAAAAAATCCATGAAAGACTCCCTTCAGCTCGTCTATGAAAGACTCCCTTCAGCTCGTCTATGAAAGACCCCCTTCACCTCGTCTATGATAGACTCCCTTCAGCTCGTCTATGAAAGACTCCCTTCAGCTCGTCTATGAAAGACTCCCTTCAGCTCGTATATGAAAGACTCCCTTCAGATCGTCTATGAAAGACTCCCTTCAGCTCGTCTATGAAAGACTCCCTTCAGCTCGTCTATGCTCGAAACACTCCTTTCAGCTCGTCTATGAAAGACTCCCTTCAGCTCGTCTATGAAAGACTCCCTTCAGCTCGTCTATGAAAGACTCCCTTCAGCTCGTCTATGAAAGACTCCCTTCAGCTCGTCTATGAAAGACTCCCTTCACATCGTCTATGAAAGACTCCCTTCAGCTCGTCTATGAAAGACTCCCTTCAGCTCGTCCTTGAAAGACTCCCTTCAGCTCGTCCTTGAAAGACTCCCTTCAGCTCGTCTATGAAAGACTCCCTTCAGCTCGTCTATGAAAGACTCCCTTCAGCTCGTCTATGAAACACTCCCTTCAGCTCGTCTATGAAAGACTCCCTTCAGCTCGTATATGAAAGACTCCCTTCAGATCGTCTATGAAAGACTCCCTTCAGCTCGTCTATGAAAGACTCCCTTCAGCTCGTCTATGAAACACTCCTTTCAGCTCGTCTATGAAAGACTCCCTTCAGCTCGTCTATGAAAGACTCCGCTCAGCTCGTCTATGAAAGACTCCGCTCAGCTCGTCTATGATAGCCTCCCTTCAGCTCGTCTATGATAGACTTCCTTCAGCTCGTCTATGAAAGACTCCCTTCAGCTCGCCTATGAAAGACTCCCATCAGCTCGTCTATGAAAGACTCCCTTCAGCTCGCCTATGAAAGACTCCCTTCAGCTCGTGTCTATGAAAGACTCCCTTCAGCTCGCCTATGAAAGACTCCCTTCAGCTCGTGTCTATGAAAGACTCCCTTCAGCTCGTCTATGAAAGACTCCCTTCAGCTCGTGTCTATGAAAGACTCCCTTCAGCTCGTGTCTATGAAAGACTCCCTTCAGCTCGTCTATGAAAGACTCCCTTCAGCTCGTCTATGAAAGACTCCCTTCAGCTCGTCTATGAAAGACTCCCTTCAACTTAGACTCTCTTTAGTCCCCCTATATGAATACTATGTCAAAACATAGATCTAATTTAAGGATTTCAGAGGTAATTTGACATTCTGTCTTCTTGGTGGGTTGAAACTTAATTTCAGAATTTGTCAATATAAATCCATGAATTGTTCCCGCCTTCTCTATTCTAAAATGATAGAACCCTTCATGGCAGTTTACAAGGTTGTCCATTTATAGGGTTCCAACAATTATTTTATATTTTCATATAACAACCTCTCGGCGAAGGCTATAAAAAATTTCGAGCTTGTCAAACATAATGTCTTTTTCACTTGTTTTTTTTAGTTTTCTTTAAACATGACATGTTAATAAAACAACAAAAATAAAAAAAAATAAAAGTGAAACAAATACATTTCTCTACTGTTCGCACAAAAAAAAAGAGAGGAAAACCAAACTTATGGCATTCATGCACGCAACAGCCATCAATCGATTTTGATACTATCTCGCCTAGAAAAAATGTTTTTAAGCCATTCCAACTTTGGATTACTGGCAGAGGAGTCATCGCCTTCAAATGACTTGATATTTCAACATTGCCTGACCTTTTGATTCAATTTTGTTCTTTTGTTTGGTGTACAACTCCGATTGTTAACAGTCAAAATAGAGAGGAAAAAAAACAAATTGTTGTTGCTGTTGTTTTTTTTTCTTGTAAGTTAATTTTTGCGTGTTCAATAAAGTTTTGGCCGTAATAGTTTTGTTGACGTCCTGCGAAGGTTGTGAAAGAAAGAAAAAGGACGAAAATGAAATCAGATATTGATTGATTTGTGATGGAGTGTAAAACGAATTGGGGAATGGTAAGTATCATCGCATGTTGTAAATATTTAAAAGATGATAAAGTATCAAATGAAAAAATATTCTTTAAAAAATCCACGCTTGTTTTGGTCCCTGAAAAAAATTCTTTAAAAAATCCACGTCTATTTTGGTTCCTGAAAAAATCCACGCCTGTTTTGGTTCCTGAAAAATATTCTTTAAAAAATCCACGCCTGTTTTAGTTCCTGAACAAAAAAACATTCTTTAAAAAATCCACGCTATTATTTAAACCAGTAAGGAAAGTAGTAACGTCGGACTGGGCCGACTATATGATACCCTTCACCACTTTGGGTACATTGTACATATGTATCCTTACAACTGTAAGGATGCAATGTTCCCTCGAAGGAACATACTCATGCCATTCTGCAAACTATGATAAATTTAATTTCATTCGGGCAGATTTTCATATGGAAAACGATTTATAGCAAAATTAATACAAGCTATTCGGTACGCCGCACTGTTAAAAACTGTTAATTTCAATCAGACACCCGTTCGAAATACATATGGAAGCATCTGCACCAATTTCAACAAAATGCAATAAAGTCATTCAAGTCTCAATTTGATACTTTGTGCACAAGTTCGTATTAATCGGACAAACATCAGGAGTTTGATGTAGCATTTATGTAAAATCGAACGAAAATATATATGGGAGCTATATTTAAATCTGAACCGATTTTTCTAGACTCAAATTAGTACGATATGCCAAAATTTCGTGCAAATCCAACAATATTAAGGATCTTTGGTGCAGCATTTAAATTAAATCGGACGAAAATATATATATATAGGGCTATATCTAAATCTGAACCGATTTTCACAAAACTTAATACCCATCATATGTTAGGCTTAATTCAGTACGCTATGCCAAAATTCGTGTAAATCGAAAGATATTTAGGGTCCTTGGTGCACCATTTACCTTAAATCGGACGAAACTATATATTGGAGCTATATCTAAATCTCAACCGATTCCAACAAAATTTCGCATACATAACTTAGGACCAAATTCAGTACTCTGTGCAAAATTAAGCTTAAATCGGAACAATATTGGGAGTTTGGTGCACCATTTACTTTAAATCGGACGAAAATTTTTACGAAACTTATCACACATCATTCTAGACTCAATTCAGTATGCTGTGCCAAATTTCGTGCAAATCGGGAGACATTTATATATTGGAGCTATATCTAAATCTCAGCCGATTCCAACAAAATTTCGCATACATCAGTTGGGACCTAATTTAGTACTCTGTGCAAAATTTTGCTTCAATCGGAACAATATTGGGAGTTTGGTGCACCATTTACCTTAAATCGGACGAAAATATATATATGGAGCTATATATAAAACTGAACCGATTTTTACGAAACTTATCACAAATCATTGTAGATTCAATTCAGTATGATGTGCCAAATTTCGTGCAAATCGAAAGATATTTAAGGACTTTGGTGCACCATTTACCTTAAATCGGACGAAAATATATATAGGAGCTATATATAAATCTCAACCAATTCCAACAAAATTTCGCATACATCATTTAGGACCTAATTCAGTACTCTGTACAAAATTTTGCTTCAATCGGAACAATATTGGGAGTTTGGTGCACTATTTTGCATTAAATCGGACGAAACTATATATGGGAGCAATATCAAATCTGAACCGATTTTTACGAAACTTATCACAAATCATTGTAGATTCAATTCAGTATGATGTGCCAAATTTCGTGCAAATCGAAAGATTTTTAAGGACTTTGTTGCACCATTTATCTAAAATCGGACGAAACTATATATTGGGAGCTATATATAAATCTCAACCGATTCCAACAAAATTTCGCATACATAATTTAGGACCTAATTCAGTACTCTGTGCAAAATTTTGCTTCAATCGGAACAATAATGGGAGTTTGGTGCACCATATACCTTAAATCGGACGAAACTATATATTGGAGCTATATCTAAATCTAAACCGATTTTTACGAAACTTATCACACATCATTCTACACTCAATTCAGTATGCTGTGCCAAATTTCCTGCAAATCGAGAGATATTTAGGGACTTTGTTGCACCACTTATCTAAAATCGGACGAAACTATATATTGCAGCTATATCTAAATCTCAACCGATTCCAACAAAATTTCGCATACATCACTTAGGACCTAATTTAGTATTCTCTGCAAAATTTTGCTTTAATCGGAACTATATTGGGAGTTTGGTGCACTATTTACATTAAATCGGAGCTATATCTAAATCTGAACCGATTTCTCCAATGTCAATAGGGTTCGCCCTTGGGCCACATAAGTAACATGTGCCAAATTTAATCCAAATCGGATCATAAATGCGACCTGTACTTTGTTCACAAAAATACATGGACGGACAGACGGACATGCATAAATCGACACAGAAAGTGATTCTATGCATATTCTCAAAAGGAACCATGGGTCTATCTCGATTATTTTTGCCTGTTACAAACATATGCACAAAGACATAATACCCTGTACCACAGTGTGCTGATGGGTATAAAAATCACGCACTTTTTAATTATTGAAAAAACCACCCTTATTAAAAATATATTTAAAAATCCACGCCTGTTTTAAGAAAGAAAGAAAAATTCACGTCTCAGATGGTCACTGAAGCAGAGGATCTATATAAACGTATTTGCTTTTGAATTCTAACTTTAAATCGCCTATAAAGATTCCCTTCAGTCTTTCCATTTGCAGTTCCTGTATAAAGCTTGTCGATAAAGACTCCCTTCAGCTCGTCTATGAAAGTCTTCCTTCAGCTTGTCTAAAAAAGATTCCCTTCAACTAATCTAAAAATACTCACGTCAGCTCTTTAAAAAGTCTTTCTTGAGCCTACCTCTAGCTCATCTACAAATACACTCACAACGCTTATAAAGACAGCCTTCATCTCGTCTAAGAAAAACACCCTCAGCTCGTCTTTCCCAATAAAGACCCAATACACACTCCCTACAGCTCGTCTATAAAGACTCCCCTCGGCTGGTCTATAATAATTCCCCTTAGACCATCTATGAACGACCCCCACCCACTCACTTAAAATGATTCCCTTCAGCTCGTCTAAAAAATACTCCTTTCAACTCGTCTAGAAAGACTCCTTTCAACTCATCTAAAAAAGGATTCCCTTCAACTCACCTGAAAGGGGCGGTCTTCTGCACGAAATTTGGTACAGCCTAATCATTTAGGTTTAGAATGATGTCTGCCAAGTTTCGTGAAAATCGGTCCAGATTTAGATATAGCTCTCATATATAGTTTCGTCCGATTTCATGTAAATGGTGCCCAAAGTCCCTATATATCTTTTGATTGGCACGAAATTTGGCATAACGTACTGAATTAAGCCTAGAGTGATGTCTGCCAAGTTTGGAGAAAATCGGTCCAGATTTAGATATAGCTCCCATATATAGTTTCGTCCGATTTCATGTAAATGGTGCCCCAAAGTCCCTATATATCTTTTGATTTGCACGAAATTTGGTACAGCCTAATCATTTAGGTCTAGAATGATGTCTGCCAAGTTTCGTGAAAATCGGTCCAAATTTAGATATAGCTCCCATATATAGTTTCGTCGGATTTCATGTAAATGGTGCCCCAAAGTCCCTATATATCTTTCGATTTGCACGAAATTTGGTACAGCCTAATCATTTAGGTCTAGAGTGATGTCTGCCTATTAAAATTGGGAAAATCGGTTCAGATTTAGATATAGCTCCCATATATATATTTAACCGATTTCAAGTAAACGGTCCCTATATATCTTTCGATTTGCACGAAATTTGGTACAGCCTCATCATTTAGGTTTAGAATGATGTCTGCCAAGTTTCGTGAAAATCGGTCCAGATTTAGATATAGCTCCCATATATAGTTTCGTCCGATTTCATGTAAATGGTGCCCCAAAGTCCCTATATATCTTTTGATTTGCACGAAATTTGGTATAACGTGCTGAATTAAGCCTAGAGTGATGTATGCCAAGTTTGGAGAAAATCGGTCCAGATTTAGATATAGCTCCCATATATAGTTTCGTCCGATTTCATGTAAATGGTGCCCCAAAATCCCTTTATATCTTTCGATTTGCACGAAATTTGGTACAGCCTAATCATTTAGGTCTAGAATGATGTCTGCCAAGTTTCGTGAAAATAGGTCAAGATTTAGATATTGCTCCCATATATAGTTTCGTCCGATTTCATGTAAATGGTGCACCAAAGTCCCTATATATCCTTCGATTTGTACGAAATTTGGCATAACGTACTTAATTGAGCCTAGAATGATGTCTGCCAAGTTTCGTGAAAATCGGTCCAGATTTAGATATAGCTCCCTTTTATTATAGATTGATTTTAAGTAATTGACGTACTAAGGAATCAATAGGAACAAAACGTTCTGAAATTAGTATAACCTAACCTGTGACAAGTTTGTTTGATATCGCTCAATATTTGCATAGAGCTTCCATATATATTTTCGCCCGATTTCAAATAAATTGGGCATCAAACTCCTCATGTTAGTCAGATTGACATCAAATTTTGCACAACTTACAAAATTGAGCATAGAATTAGTTGCGTTTTCTAGAAGTGCAGACATAGCCCAACGGATGACCTATTTATATTTGTTTGAAGTCGATTGACATACTTTATGGATAGATCTAGGTAGATTCACATTTAGATAAATATCACATATTTCATCCAATTTTATGTTACAGTCCTGTTTAATATACCCATAGTGGTGAAGGGTATCATATAGTCGGCCCCGTCCGACTTTACTACTTTCCTTACTGGTTTATATTCCCTTATAAATTATATTCTACATACCCGCCTTCATTAGAATTTCTAACTTTTAACAATTTAGATAATGTATATGCCACAACAACCTGGCCTTATTTACATAATGCAGGATGAACAACAGGATATGCTCCAATTGCCGAGCGAATAAATCGAAATCACATTCAAATGCAAATTGTAAATTCAAAATTTTATTTCTATGCTCATAAAGTATCTCATCGTGGAGACTGAGCTTTTAACTAATTACATATTCATTGAGGTTTAGGGTAAACACATACATACGCACACACCCACACATGTGTAGTTACCATCGAATGAGGGCATATATGCATTTCTATTAATTTATTATGCATTTCAAATTCATTTTATTGATAGTAACACACTGTTTGCGTGTGTGTGTGTATTCTGCAGGATAATTATCCTTTTGAATAATTTATTTGGAATTTTCGCAAAAAAAAAAAAAAAAATTAACTGCATCGAAATATAATTTGCATGTCAATATACATTAGTAATCAGTGGTTCCAACCTCAAATAAGGTGTACAACTTAAAAAGGTGGCGAATGCCGCGGTGTTTATTAGAAGTGGGTATGAAGAAGTGGTTCCAATAGTTTGTGATGCACCTCGAAACATTATTTTATTTATATTTTCAATATGTTCATTAGTAATTTTAGATGTGAAATAACTTCGACGTATTGAAATTCGATTATTATACCCTACACAACTATGTTGTCAGGGTATTATAGCTTTGTGCAGCCCCAAGAGTTTGTAATGCCGCGAAATATTGGTCATAGACCCACCTTTAAGCATACCGTGGTTGGCCTTTAAAATGATATCAATTATATTGTCGTATGTACTCGGATGTGGGAGTTAAACTTAAATATTTATATATGCTTAACTATTCAGATATTATTTAGTAACCCATTAACATTAGAGGGCAGAAATAAAGCGCTGATCGCTTTAAAATTTTTCAAAGAGGTTCCAGTTGTGGTGAAGGACAACGCCCATAATTTTCGGTGATGATCACATAAAAAATTGGGATGAAGTGTACCGAAACTTAATTTGTTGGTCGATCTATAAGCCCCAAATCGAATATCACAACACAATCCACGGTAAAAGGAGTAATAAGGATGCAAATATCACGAAATATTGCCCAGGCTCGAAATAAACATCCGCAGAAAGTAAGAGTTCCGTGGTAGATGTTTTGAGTATCGTATGGTCAGTACCGTTCTACTATACCCTTCACCACACTGTGGTACAGGTCTTTGTGCATATGTTTGTAAGAGGCAAAAATAATCGAGATAGACCCATGGTTCCTTTTGAGAATAAGCATAGAATCACTTTCTGAGTCGATTTATGCATGTCCGTCCATGTATTTTTGTTAACAAAGTACAGGTCGCATTTATGATCCGATTTGGATGAAATTTGGCACAGGTCACTTAATTGGCCAAAGGACGAACTCTGTTAAAATTGGGAAAAATCGGTTCAGATTTAGATATAGTTCCCATATATATTTTTGTACGATTTAACGTAAATGGTGCAGCAAAGTATTTATATATCTTTCGATTTGCAAGAAATTTGGCATAGCGTAATGAATTAGGTCTAGAATGATGTGTGTTAAGTTTCCTGAAAATCGGTCCAGATTTAGATATAGCTCCCATATATATTTTCGTCCGATTTTATGTAAATGGTGTACCAAAGTCTATATATATCTTTCGATTTGCACGAAACTTGGCACAGCGTACTTAATTAGGTTTAGAATGATGTGTGTTAAATTTCGTGAAAATCGGTTCAGATTTCTATATACCTCCTATATATATTTTCGTCCGATTTTATGTAAAAGGTGTACCAAAGACCCTATATATATCTCGATTTCCACGAAATTTGGCATAGAGTAATGAATTAGGCTAGAATCGTGTGTGTTAAGTGTCCTGAAAATCGGTCCAGATTTAGATATAGCTCCCATATATATTTTCGTCCGATTTTATGTAAATGGTGTACCAAAGTCCCTAAATATCTTTCGATTTGCACGAAATTTGGCACAGCGTACTGAATTAGGTCTAGAATGATGTGGGTTAAGTTTCCTGAAAATTGGTCCAGATTTAGATATAGCTCCTATATATATTTTCGTCCGATTTTATGTAAAAGGTGTACCAAAGTCCCTATATATCATTCGATTTGCACGGAATTTGGCACAGCCTACTGAATTAGGTGTTGAAAGATGTGTGTTAAGTTTCCTGAAAATTGGTCCAGATTTAGATATAGCTCAAATATATATTTTTTCGTCCGATTTTATGTAAATGGTGTATCAAAGTCCCTAAATATCTTTCGATTTGCACGAAATTTGGCACAGCGTACTGAATTAGGTCTAGAATGATCTGGACCAATTTTCAGGAAACTTAACCCACAATTTACTGAAAACTGGTCCAGATTTAGATATATCTCCCATATATATTTTCGTCCGATATATAAATGGTTCACCAAAGACGCCAAGGTAGGCCGATTGACAAAAAATTTAAATCCATAGCATTTCCTATAAAAATGTGGCATTTGAATACCGAATAGATATCTTGTCTTTGTATAAGTATTTTTTAATTAATAAAGGGGTTGCGTATACGTGTTGAGGTCAATCATACGCTCCACACACCGTATTTTAAAAATAATCCCATTTCTTTACAGAAAAAATTGGCAAAATCGGTCCAGATTTAGATATAGCTCCCATATATATTTTCGTCCGATTTTATGTAAATGGTGTACCAAAGTCCCTAAATATCTTTCGATTTGCACGAAATTTGGCACAGCGTACTGAATTAGGTCTAGAATGATGTGGGTTAAGTTTCCTGAAAATCGGTCCAGATTTAGATATAGCTCCTATATATATTTTCGTCCGATTTTATGTAAATGGTGTACCAAAGTCCCTATATATCATTCGATTTGCACGGAATTTGGCACAGCGTACTGAATTAGGTGTTGAAAGATGTGTGTTAAGTTTCCTGAAAATTGGTCCAGATTTAGATATAGCTCAAATATATATTTTTTCGTCCGATTTTATGTAAATGGTGTATCAAAGTCCCTAAATATCTTTCGATTTGCACGAAATTTGGCACAGCGTACTGAATTAGGTCTCGAATGATGTGGGTTAAGTTTCCTGAATATTGGTCCAGATTTAGATATATCTCCCATATATATTTTCATCCGATATATAAATGGTTCACCAAAGACGCCAAGGTAGGCCGATTGACAAAAAATTTGGCACAGCGTACTGAAGTAGATATAACCTAGCTTGAAGCAACCCTGTATCTGACCAAATGAAAAATATAGTATAGGTTGCAGAATGACATGTTTATGGATCCATTTTCATGTTAATGGTCCTTTAAAAATTCGACGTCTGTTAGGATTCATCTGTTGAATATACCCACAGTGGTTAAGGGTATCATATAGTCGGCCCCGTCCGACTTTACTACTTTCCTTTCTGGTTTTTTTTGTTTTTTTTTGTTTTTTTTTTTCAAAAGATCGATAATTTGACCCGTATATTAACATTGAGTTATTCAGATATCCGCTAAGGACTTCTAAACCTATTTCTACCTTCTTCATCTATAGATAAATCGTCTATAACGACTACTTTCCACTTCTCTTCTCTCTACATATAAAGACACCTTTTAGCTCGTCTATAAGGACTACCATCAGTTCTTCGATAAAGACTCCTAAAGGCTCCCTTTAGTTCCACAGTGAAGGATTCTCTTCAGCTCCCCGATAAAGACTTTCTTCAGCTCGCCTATAATGATACCAGCTCGTATGTAAATACAATATTCAACTCGTCTAAAAAAGACTACCTTTAGTTCGCCTAACATAAACATTCCGTCTGTAAACACTCCTTCAGCTCTTCTATAAAGACTAACTCGTCCCGAATGACAGCTTTTAGGTCGTCTATAAAGACCTCATTCATCTCGTCTATAATGCCACACTTCATATAAATACACTCCAATGACTCCCTATAATAATATAGACAAATGTCACTCAGCTCGTCTATAAAGACTACAATAAACTTCTTCAGCTCTTCTAGAAAGACTCCCTTCAAGACGTCCCGAAAAAAACTCCCTTCAACTCGTATTTAAAGGCTCCCTTAGATTAGCGAAGATGGACTCCCTACAGCTCCTCAATGAAGGACCCCCTTAAATTCGTCTATAAAGGCTCTCTTCTGTTCGTTTAAGAAAGACGCCCTTCAGCTCTGCCACCTTTAAAGACCACCTTAAGCTCATCTATAATAATCCCTTCTTCTCGTCAAAAATGTTGTATCCATCAATGATTTTGAAAAAGTAATCAATAGACAGGCAATAGAAACCTCAAGATGGCCATTCTTCTAGAGAGAGAATACATTATACATACAAGTCGTCTGTGTACAAGGTCATATAGTTCCTAACATACCTAAAGATCCACACACACATTCCGGAAGATTTCAAAAAAATGAATTCTTGAATTATTCTAAAGAAAATCTTCAGGATAGAATCTGCTCAAATGTTCCGTAGAACTTGAAAATGTCTTCCATAAACACTGAACCATTTGTAATGTCTTCTAGATATATTCTTCTATAAAAAGTAGGTCCTTTCTTCCATAGAAACTAGACCTGTATATAGCTTCTATAAAAACAAGACACACGAGAGACCTCTGTATTGATTTTCAAGAAAAAGACGGCCACTATAATTATCAAATTGTAAAAAAATACGTAGTCATTTATAGGACATCTATGGAAGTAAGACCTGCCAAGATCGTAAATAAAATATGACTTCTTAAAAGACTATGTCCTGAAAATATGAACAAAAGACCTGCATAGACCTTCAACGAATAGATGACACACACCGATGGCGTCTGTGAAACATGAACAAACTCGATTTTGTTATGACGGACCATATATTTTTTATACATTCCACCTGCCGATAACCATGTATGGGAAGGGGGACTACTTGAAAACATGGACCTTAATTTTACATTGATAATCAGGCGGATTTTTTATACTACTTACATATATTAAGTATGACTGGAAAATTCGCTCATAGTTTCTATAGAACATTTTGTGGCTCAGAAGATCCTTAAGGTTTTATAAAGAAACAGCTTCTTTGGGTTTCTGAGGTCCACAGATTTTTTCTGTGTCAGTTTTATAAATCCATAGCATTTCCTAAGAAAATGTCGTATTTAAATACCGAATAAATATCTTGTCTTTGTATAAGTATTTTTCGGGAAATTTTGCATGGAGAAGAGGATCGGGGCAAAGAATAAACATGCCTGTTTTGATAAAGATCGGTCAATATTTAGCGGGTCAAATGATCGGATGTGGGAGTTACGCCTAGGTATTTACAGGTATCGTATATTATTTAGTAACCCATTATCACTCTAGAGAGCGGAACTATAGCGCTGATAGCTTTGAAATATTCCATGAGGTTCCAGTTATGGTCAAGGACAACGCCTATAGTTTTCGGTGATGATCAGATAATAATTTTGGAATGAAGTGGACCGAAAACTTAATTTTTTGTATTATTTTCGAGTCGATCTACCACAAATGAAAGCCGAACATCACAATACACCAACGGTGAAAGGAATCTGGACAATAGCTCTACTGAATACTCATAATATTCGGAAAATATGTCAGTGTAAGGAAGTGGTGCTGTTTACCTCTGGTTTTAAATTAATAAAGGGTTTACGTATACGTGTTGACGTCAATCATACGTCATATTTTAAAAAGATGGCTAGGTTTTCTTTACAAAAGGAAATCGGTTTATTTCTATAGGAAGCAATTCGTAAGTACTTCAGGTTCCAGCTCAGGTTCCAGTTTTTTTCTGTGGATTAAAATTCGTGAGACACGCAGGTTCCACGAGCGAATATCGATTCGGGCCATTACCTTGTGGCAGCCAAGGTACGCACCCGTCTTAATGTTGCAGCAAAGGTGCGATCTAAAACAACACGGAAATTTGACGTCGAAAAGCTGCAAACGCAACAGGTAGCCGAGGCCTACTCCGCTCAACTTACCCATCTGCTTGAAGAAAGCACTTCTTGTCCTGATAATAGTATAGAAGCACAATGGCAAAGAATTGCCCACTCCCTACAAACTGCAGCAAAAAGAACAATTGGGTACCAAAAACCACCACCAAGAAACCCATGGTACGATCAGGAGTGTCGAAATGCTACTGATGTGAAAAACGCAGCGTATAGGGCAACCCTGCATACAGTAGCAACACGTAACGTGATGGAGAATTATCGGGAGAAAAGGAGAGAGGAGAAACGTGTTTCAGAAAAAAGAGGAAAGAGCAAGAAAAACGTGAGCGTGAGCCAATCGAGATGTACAGGAGTCAGAATGAAGTCCGGAAATTTTACCAACGAGTAAAACACCAAACCGAAGGCTTTGGTGCAGGCACATTCTCCTCCTGTAGAGATGAAGAAGGAAACCTGGAGAAATATACAGACAGCGTGTTGAGGATCTGGAAGGAGCATTTCGAAAAGCTTGTGATGGTATAGAGTGTATACCACCTAGCCAAGATGAGGTCATAAAAGCAATTAATCGGCTCAAGAACAACAAAGCAGCAGGAGCCGATGGGTTACCAGCCGAACTATTCAAGACTGGTGGCCAGATGCTGGTCAGGAGCATGTACCAGCTGTTTAACACAATTTGGCTAGATGAATGCATGCCCAATGATTGGAACCTCAGCATCCTGTGTCCCGTGCACAAAAAAGGAGACAAGACGATATGTGCCAACTATAGAGGAATAAGTCTCCTTCCCATCGCATATAAAGTGCTATCCAGTGTGCTGTGTGAACGATTGAAGCCAATGGTCAATGACATCATCGGACCATACCAACGCGGCTTCAGACCTGGCAAATCCACCATCGACCAGATTTTCACTCTGCGCAAAATCCTGGAAAAGACCCACGAAAAACACATCGACACATACCACCTATTTGTCGACTATAAAGCCGCATTCGACAGCCCTATCCGTTCAGAGGTGTTTAAACCATGTCTGCGTTCGGCATTCCTGGAAAATTAATACGGCTATGCAGGATAAGTTTAAGTGGCACAAGGTCAGCAGTTAAAGTAGGAAAGGACCTATCGGAGCCCTTCAATACCGAACGAGGATTCAGACAAGGTGACAGTTTGTCGTGTGATCTTTTTAACATCCTACTGGAAAATGTGAACAGAAATGGCACTCTGTACACCAAACAACACATGTTACTCGCCTACGCCGATGACATCGATATAATGGGTCGAACATTGCGAGTTGTAACAGCCACCTTTGAACAAATTGAGAAGGAGTCTGCCAAAGTGGGTCTGGCAGTAAACGGCGAGAAGACCAAGCTGATGGTATCAACGCGCAAGACGTCCAGTAGACTCGGACCAACTGTGGAACTTGAGAACTACAGCTTCGAGGTAGTTAAAGACTTTATATACCTTGGTACCGCCATAAATAAAACGAATGACATCAGTTTTGAAATTCGGAGAAGGATTGTGATGACCAACAGATGCTACTATGGTCTAAGTAAGCAGTTTAGAAACAAGGCCACCTCCCGCCAGACCAAACTCACACTTTACAAGACGCTGATACTACCCGTGCTATTATATGGATCTGAAGCATGGGTACTTGCGCAAGCAGATGAGGCAGCTCTTGGGGTGTTTGAGAGAAAAATTCTCCGAAAGATATACGGGCCGAACTGCGTCGACGGTGAATATCGGCGTCGAATGAACCACGAGTTTTACAATTTATACGCGGACATCGACATAGTCAGTCGTATTGAGCTGCAGCGACTACGGTGGCTAGGCCATGTTGTGCGGATGAATGACGATGCCCCAGCTCAAAAGGCATATACAAATGAGCCTACTGATGGTTCCCGTAGAAGGGGAAGGCCACGAATTAGATGGAAAGACCAAGTAGAAAACAACATCTTGGAACGTGGTCTTCCAAATTGGTGGACTTGCGCACAAGACCGACGCGCTTGGAAATCTTTTTTAAGCTCGGCTTATGGAACAACCGTTCTGTAACAAGCCAGCTAAGCAAGTAAGTTTTTTGCGATTACTGAAAATGAGACAGGCTTGGGAATTCTAAATTACTGCCGCTTCGGTAGGGAACATACGCTTAGAACATAAAAAAACCGATTATGAAGCATTACCTTTAAATGATGCTTAGCAAAATACCGATCTATATTGAATATTTTCTGAAAAGAGTTTTCTTATTTTGAAATATTCAAAATACTGAAAATGAGGCACGACCTTAAAAACAAGGACCTATATTTTCTGAGAAAAGGTTTTTAATTCACCTGGAACTCGGAATACCTAATTAAAAGAATTGTAAAATGCAGATAAACCCTTAAAAATTTCGGAAATCTTTCGGAACATTTTAAATACTAAACATCCTAGGGGTGATTACAACAGACAGACGGACATGGCTAGATCGGCATAGTATTTCATTCCGATCAAAAATGTATGTTGAATAAAAATGTATGAAATGTCCGACAAATATTTCGAGGTGTTGCAGGGGGAATTATACATTTTATATGCAATCCTCATCTATAGGGATTCTATTGAAATATGTCTCTAAAGCTCGAACGATTAAGTTTATCTATGAATTATCGGTCTCACAGGAGGAAAATACTTATTAAAGGCGGAAATTTTGACTAGCCGATATCCACTCCAACATTAAAGCCTCCTTCCGTCTCATGCACTTCTGCCAAAATCGATGTATTTGCTCAATATGTCACGAAGTGCGAAAAAAATTTTATGGAGGAGGACGAAGCGGAAGTCTCGCCTCATCATCAACATCAATATTCGTGCAAACAATAAAAAAACATTTTTCGTGCAGCTTCGAAGAAAAAATAGCTTGAAATAAAATTTTCTCAGTTTATTTTTCGTTCATCTGTCTACAATTTACTGTTGCAGTAATAACGCTACAATTGCCATAAAGGGACCCTTCAGAAGGGGCCATGAGAGAGTGGCAAAACATATTCGACATGTGAATAAATGGCCTTAAAAGAATTTAATTTCATTGAAGCCTGGCGGATATTTTTGTATTTCACATTGAAATTTAACGACTTTTGGGCATCTGCATGCGGTAGTAGTGGTGGTGGTTGTTTTTTATTTCGAAAAGTGAATAAGAGATACAATGTGATGGAATATAAAAACAAGAAAAGAGAGGGAGATGGAGAGATTTTTAAATGAATATGTGGTTACTCTATGTGGGTGGCGTGTTTGTGTGAACAAGGACGAGGGAGGTGTTAATGTGAGATGTCGGTCAATTTCATTTCGTTAAAAAACCGCACAAACAAACACACACACACACATTTGTGTCCTGAAACTACTGGCCAACAAAGCCATCAATTTTTTTTTATAAACTTTAAAAATAAAATTCCGACAACTGAGATATAGATGAAAATCCATTTACAGTATTGTGCAAAATAAGAGCAAGTTATCCGGAATAGTTAACTAGAAAAAACTGCTTCTGATTTTAATAGAGACCGTGCAATAATTAAGTTAGAGTTTTGTTCTTATAGGCCTGGATTCTTGTAGGTAGAAATACATCCTTGGAGAAATTTGTAATTGCAGAACCATGTTTTTGCAGAGCTTCCATATAAGGGTCTCGCGCTGTATTAGGCATTTTGATGGTCCTAGACACAATTCCCAACACAAATGGCTATAACTTGTAATAAAGGCTTCCTGGAAAATAAACAACTTTATATTACAGATAATTTTCACAAAAATGTGTGTGTTAGCTGTATGAAGTCATAGAATTTTCTTTAGTAAATGTTATATTTGAATACCGAGATCATATTTTTTATATAATTATTTTTAAATAAAATAAAATGAAGGTGTTGCGTATACATGTTGACATCAATCATACGCTCCATACGCCATATTTTAAAAATATCCACATTCCCTTACAGTAAGAAAAGTAGTAAAATCGGACAGGACGGACTATATGCTACCCTTCACCACTTTGGGTATATTCAACAGATGAATCCTAACAGACGTCGCCTTTTCGAAAAAACTTTGACACGAAATTGAACGAATGATATGTAAGAACATTGGTGCACCATTTCTATTAAATCGGATGAAAATATATATGGGAGCTATATCTTAATCTGAACCGATTACCACGAAACTTAACACACATCATTCTAGACATAATTTAGTACGCAATGCCAAATTTCGTGCAAATCGAAATATATTTAGGGACTTTGGCGCACAATTTACCTTAAATCGGACGAAAATATATATGGGAGCTATATCTAAATCTGAGCCGATTACCACGAAACTTAACACACATCATTCTAGACATAATTTAGTACGCTATGCCAAATTTCGAGCATATCAAAATATATATAGGGACTTTGGCGCACAGTTTACCTTAAATCGGATGAAAATATATATGGGAGCTATATCTAAATCTGGACCGATTTTCACGAAACTTAACACACATCATTATAAACTCAATTCAGTATGCTATGCCAAATTTCGTGCAAATCGAAAGATATTTAGGGACTTTGGTACACCATTTACATTAAATCGGACGAAAATATATATGGGAGCTATATCTAAACCTGAACCGATTTCCACGAAACTTAACACACATCATTCTACTCTTTATTCAGTACGCTATGCCAAATTTCGTGCAAATCGAAATATATTTAGGGACTTTGGAGCACCATTTATCTTAAATCGGACGAAAATATATATGGGAGCTATATCTAAATCTGAACCGATTTTCAGGAAACTTAATACACATCATTCTAGACCTTATTCAGTAGGTTGTGCCAAATTTCGTTCAAATCGAAAGATATTTATGGACTTTGGCGTACAATTTACCTTAAATCGGACGAAAATATATATTGGAGCTATATCTAAATCTGAACTAATTTTTCTCAATTTCAATAGGGTTCGTCCTTGGGCCAAATAAGTGACCTAAGCCAAAGTTCATCCAAATCGGATCATATATGCGACCTGTACTTAGTTTACAATTTAACATCTGCAGACGGACAGACGGACGGACGGACATGCATAAATCGACACAGAAAGTGATTCTATGCAAAAAGAATCGTAAGTATCTCAGGGTTCAGTATTTTTATACCCCTCACCACACTGTGGTACAGGGTATTATGTCTTTGTGCATATGTTTGTAACAGGCAAAAATAATCGAGATAGACCCATGGTTCCTTTTGAGAATATGCATAGAATCACTTTCTGAGTCGATTTATGCATGTCCGTAAGTAATTGACGCACCAAGGAACCAATAGGAACAAAACGTTCTGAAATTAGTATAACGTAACCTGTGACAAGTTTGTTTGAAATTGCTTAATATTTGGATAGAGCTTCCATAAATATTTTCGCCCGATTTCAAGTAAATTGGGCATCAAACTCCTCACGTTAGTCAGATTGACATACAATTTTGCACAACGTACACAATTGAGCATAGAATTACGTAGTTGCGTTGTCTAGAAGTACAGACATAGTCCAACGGATGACCTATTTATATTTGTTTGAAGTCGATTTACATACTTTATGGATAGATCTAGGTAGATTCACATTTAGATAAATATCACATATTCATTCAATTTCATGTTAATAGTCCTGTTTAATATACCCATAGTGGTGAAGGGTATCATATAGTCGGCCCCGTCCGACTTTACTACTTTCCTTACTGGTTTTTTATAAAACGGATCAATTTTTTATTTATATCCGCACGCTGCTATTATTTTCCATGGTACTGTTTATAAACAGACAGTTTCTGTTTGTGGATGAAGTCAAAAACGCAGATAAAAACTCCTAATATAATTTTCATAGAAACCCATTGGAATGCTAGTAGATTCTTTTTCGTTCGAATTAATTTGTTTTCATGTTTTCATTGGTCTCTTTGTATTGTGTGTGTGTGATTGATTACCAGAGTCGGTTTCCGGTCTCCTTTTTTTTTTTGAATGAACATGAAACTCACAACAATATATAGTAATTTGACGACCAGTTTTTCCAATTATTTCTGGGCTCGGCGTGACAAACTGTGTAAATTCAACATTCTAATCACTAAGAACCCAAAAATACCAAATAAAATACATGGGTCATCCACTGTACATTTTATATATTTCTAGGATATTTAATAGGGAAAATGGGATATATTGGCCTCCCTATATATAGGGCATCGCCCCATTTTCAATATTTTGTGGTGTTATTGCGAATCCAAGGGACTTTAATTTGGTATTTCGTATGATTGAAGGGTGACATACATCTACACAATAAAATATCGGTATAGGTTCATGTTTTGGCATAGCCCACATATGTATTAAGGTCTCGTACCATTTTCGGTATTTTGAAAGTTTTTGGCGAATTTTCAAACCGAACCACCAGTAATTTGACATTCCTGATTATTGAAGACCAATAAACATATTTGCAGAAAATTTTTGATATGGGTCCATGTTTTGTTCTACAACTGTCCCTCATCGATTTTTATAAATTATATTAAAGGACGCATTTCGATTGGAAAACCGAACCGAATGCATTTCCCAGGAACCACCATATTTTTGGTATATCATAAAAATTAATATACCCTCCATACTATAGTGGAGGGTATAAAAAGGTATAAATGTACCCGGTTATTGACTGAAAGGTTGGAAAGTTCATACATTGGGGCGCATAATTTATGGGAAAATCCACCAAAGATGCTATTCATATGCCACAGTGTACCAAGTGTTCAAAGAAATTCAATTATTTCTTTTAATAATAATAATTCCAAATCAAATATGGTATTTTTGCTTTAATTGTATCTCTTTTTGACATTTTCAATATTCATGCCAAAATGCAATGCATATATTCGGCGAAATCAGTTTGATAGCCAATAGCTATTAACATAGCATAACGTTGTGCCATTATTAGATGGAAAAGTTTTTCTACGTGTTTCCAATGTAAAGTACAAAAAAAATTACCCTCATACATAATAAAAAAAAATATTGTAACCTCAATGGTAAAATGTACTAACACATATTTAATATATTATTCAATTCAATGTCACGCACTGTTAGAGTTGGATAGTTCCGCAACGAACTAGTTCATTGGAACTATTCCGCTAAAGGAACGATCGGAACTATTGAATATAGTTCCTTTTTCTGATCTCGTTCTTTTTTCCTCCTTTTTTCTAAATTCGTTCTTTTTCTGATCTCATCAAATGCTGTCACATTGTTAGCAATATATAAACACACGTTAATTTTTTTTAATATTTTATTTTTTTATTTATAAAAAATATTATAAAAAATTTTTTTTTTAATTTTTTAAATTTTTTCATCTATTAACAAATCAACACGAACTATGAGAGCAAAAAATAAAAACAAAAAGAACGATGAAGGAGAGATATTCAAAGGAACTATGTAGGAGTCGGAACTATATGGAGCAAAGGAACTACATTAAGGCACTAGTTCCTTTTTAAAAAAGGAACGAGAAAGATCGATCCGCTAGGTGAACTCGATTGCCCAACTCTACGCATTGTTACAGCCTGCAAAATGTTTAGACAAAAAAAAATTATTTTGGAATTTTTTTATTAAATAGTTTTATGAATATGTTTGTAAATTTCGGAGGTATTAAGCAAAATGTAGCGTACGCATGCGCTACAAAATTTTTCCTTCGAAAATTAGATATCAGTTTCGATATGAAATTTCTGCGAATTGACTGGAGGGTTAATTTTATTATTTTTTTATTTATTTCTTATACCCTTCACCACACTGTGGTACAGGGTATTATGTCTTTGTGCATATGTTTGTAACAGGCAAAATGAAACGAGATAGACACATGGTTTCTTTTGAGAATATGCATAGAATCACTTCTTAAGTCGATTTATGCATGTCCGTCCGTCTGTCTGTCTGTCCATGTTAAATTGTAAACAAAGTAAAGGTCGCATTTATTATTCGAATTGGATGAAACTTGGCACAGCTAATTCATTTGGCCCAAGGAAGAACCCTATTGAAATTGGGAAATATCGGTTCAGATTTAGATATAGCTCCAATATATATATTCGTCCGATTTAAGGTAAATGGTGCACCAAAGTCCCTAAATATCTTTCGATTTGCACAAAATTTGGCACAGCGTACTGAATTCAGCCTACAATGATGTGTGCTTAATTTCGTGAAAATCGGTTCAGATTTAGATATAGCTCCCATATATATTTTCGTCCGAATTAAGGTAAATCGTGTAGCAATGTCACTACATATCTTTCGATTTGAACGAAATTTGGCATAGCGTAATGAATTATGTCTAGAATGATGTGTGTTAAGTTTCCTTGAAATCGGTTCAGATTTAGATATAGCTCCCATATATATTTTCGTCCGATTTAAGGTAAATGGTTCGGCAAAGTCCCTAAATATCTTTCGATCTGCACGAAATATGGCACAGCGTGCTTAATTAGGTCTAGAATAATGTGTGTTAATTTTCCTTAAAATCGGTTCAGATTTAGATATAGCTCCCATATATATTTTCGTCCGATTTAAGGTAAATGGTGCACCAAAGTACCTATATATGTTTCGATTTGCACGAAATTTGGCATAGCGTACAGAATCAAGTCTTGAACGATGTGTGTAAAATTTCTTGAAAATCGGTAAAGATTTAGATATAGCTGCCATATATATTTTTATCCGATTTTAGGTAATTGGTGCCTCAAAATCTCTGAAAATCATTCGATTTGCACGAAATTTGTCATAGCGTACTGAATTAAGGCTAGAATGACGTGGGCTAAGTTTCGTGAAAATTGGTTCAGATTTAGATATAGCTCCCATATATATTTTCGTCCGATTTTATGTAATTGGTGCACCAAAGTCCCTATATATCTTTCGATTTGCACGAATTTTGGTATAGGGTACTGAATTAAGTCTAGAATGATGTTGCTAAGCTTCGTGAAAAGATCCATAGCTAGGCCGATTGACACAACGTACTGATGTAATATAAATTATTATCTGGCAGATCGGTTCATATATAGATATATAACAAAAACCCGTCGTCTGTTATAACACATATGTAGAATATACCCAAAGTGGTGAAGGGTATAATATAGTAGGCCCAGTCCGACTTTACTACTTTCCTTATTGGTTTTTCTATTCTAAAAATTAAGAAAAAAATATTGAAGTTAATAATGGAACTCTTTCTTTCATACAATTCAAGTACTATAATTTCAAATACGAGTAATTATATAATTAAAGTCATCGCTTTTTAAATATTCTGTGGATGTGTTAGTAAGGCGAGTCCAAATGCTGTGAAAATTCTACAAAGTGATTTAATTGGAGCTTTGGAATAATCGCCACTTTTTTTAAATATTTTAATATATTTGTTTTAGTTTATCAGTTGTACAAATGGCAAAATCTTCTGTAAAATGAAATACTGTTTGGCACGATTTTATATGCATCCCGTAACGTAAATAGTATATTTGTATAAAAAAACATGTTGTCTTCCACTTGATCTTTCCATCTAATTCGTGGTCTTCACCTTCTGCTTTAGCCATCCACTGGTTCGCTTTTATATGCCTTTTGAGCTGGGGCATCTTCATCTTCGTGGGTGTTTTTTTAGGAATTGGCGCAGAGTGAAAATCTGGTCAATGGTTGATTTGCCAGGTCTGAAGCTGCATTGGTATGGTCCAATAATGTCATTGACCATTGCCTACAATCGTTCACACACCACACTGGATAGCACTTTATATGCGATTGAAAGAATTCCTGTATATATATATATATATATTTTTTTTTTTTTGTAACTTAGAACATTTTGCAATTTACACTAATGTCTAGAATTTAAATTCATTGTACTGCAGTAAAAATACTCAACTGCCATAGGCAATAAAACAAAAACTACAAATACCACTCCGTTGATTGATTTTGCTTTGAAAGCTTCGAAATGGAGTAAAAAAATTATTACCATTAAAAATATAATGGAATTGGAAGGAAGGTAACAAAAATGCTCAATTAAGGAGGATAGCGAGAAATATTAAACAAGAACAGTAGTTCCACACGAAATAATGATACGAAAATATCTCCAAAGATCAATACCAGAACCTTCTCGAAAAAAAACATAATTCGCATATTGATATTATTTAAAGTACAAAAAAATAAAATAAATTGTATTTTACTATATTTTTTTATTTTGTAAAGTGTTTAAAAATCCCCACTTAAACATTCTCAAAAATTTCCACGCCAAAAAAATATTCGTTATTACAATAATAATTCTTAAAAAATCCACAAAAAAATACATGATTTTTTAAATAAAAAATATATATAATAATATATATATATATATACATGTATAACCTTTTATATATATTTAAACACGTATTTTTCTTATATTTATTTATATTCATGGTCTCTGTGTGCAAATGGTAACAAGACACACACACCCGCGCATATGCATACATATGTATATTTACATAGCCAGCTCACCCCCAAACTGATGACGATTTAATGCGAGTATGTTTGCCCATCGTGCAAATGAAAATAAACAACTATTATAAATATACATACATATATATACATACATTTATCCAAATGCAAACAAGAATGTCCCCATTGGGGGTAAGCTATAAAAAATGTTTATGTGTCGTTGTCGTAACGTTTATATATGTACTTGTATGTATACAACAATTACAATTGCACAGGCGATTTACTGCAAATGAAATCAAAGTTGAAAATAGAAAAAATATTGTGAAAAGATATTATTTAAAATGTCTATAATTTCTAGCTCGGATAGACCTTTACAAACACTTTTTATAAAACTACCACACATAAGGTAATGATAGCCCTTGAGAAATATCAGTTAAAAATATCACAAGAGAATCTTTCAGCAATATTTTTTTCTAAATGAAATCCGCCCTTATACAAAAAAAAAAAAAAATATTGAAAAGGTCATACATTTTAGATCATTTCTGCGGATGTTTATTCGAGCCTGGGCACCATCTTGCTCGATTAGAGGTCAACATGACCTCTTTCTTACACTGGCATATTTTCGGAATAGTACTAATGTTCAGAACACCTATTCTAATTACTTGTCCAGATTCCCTTCGCCGTGGGTTGTGTTGTGATGTTCGGATTATAATTGACGCAAAAAAAGGGTTTGGTCCACTTCATCCCAAAATTATTATCTGATCCAAATTTGTCATTTTTCGCATAGGGGTCCATTTGACACGCTAAATATTGAAAGATCTTTATCAAAACAGGCATACTTAATCCGATTCCCTTCTCCATGTGAAAATTCGCGATGTTTGGGTCATAATTGCTGGGTCTGGAGCGACCAGAAAATCAAACAAAAATAATGTTTTTGGTCCATTTTATCCCCTAAATATTAATCGATCTTTACCAAAAACAATAGGGGTCTTCATTGGCCAGAACCAACCCTACATGCAAAATTTCGTGAAGATTGGTCCATAACTATGGACTGTATCGTGTTTACAAATTATAATGTACTGACGGACGGACGGACACACATGTCTAGATGGACTCAGCTAGTCGAGATATGATGATCGGTATACTTAAAGATGGGTCTAGGACCAATATTTCGCGGCGTTACAAACTTTTGGGGCTGCCCAAAGTGGGCAGACTTGGATTCTTTTGTGTACCATTTATATGAAATCTATATATATATTTGTTTTTTGTTATCAGTCTATATTAAATTTAATACACTCTGCCAAATTTCGTGTAAATCGAACAAACATAGGCCCTTCGGTACATCATTTAAATCAAACGAAAATATATATAAGACCTATATCAAAATCTGAACCGATTTCAACCTTATCACACATCATTTTTTTCCTCAATTGCATTCGCTATGCAAAATTTTGCTCAATCGGACAAATATTTGGAGTATAGTTCACAAAAAATCGGCCGAAACTATATATGGGAGCTATATCTAAATCTTAAACGATTTTAACAAAATTTCCCAGCCATCAGTCTGGATCTAAGTCTCAATCAGACAAATATTGGGAGTTTGGTGCATCATTTATATAAAATCGGACAAAACTATATATGGGGGCTATACCTAAATTTGAACCCATTTTCTCCAATTTCAATAGACTTCGTCCTTGGGACAAATAAGTGACCTATGCCAAATTTCATCCAAATCGGATCATTAATGCGACCTGTACTATTTTCACAAGACATGTTCACAATACATGGACGGACTTATGGACGGACAGAAATAAATTGACTCTCTAAAAAACACATGCACAAAGACATAACACCCTGTACCACAGTGTGGTGAAGGGTATAAAATCCACGTTTGTCTTAGACCCCCTAAAAATATTCTTTAACAAATCCACTCTTATGATAGACCCCCAAAAATATTCCTCTAAAAATCAACGCTTGTGTTAGACCCCCGAAAAATTTTCTTTAAAAAAATCCACGCATTCTATAGAACTCCGAAAAATATTCTTTTAAAAATCTACGCTTGCTCTAGAACCCCAAAAATATTCTTTTAATAATCCAGGATTGCTCTAGAACCCCCAAAAATTCTTTTAAAAATCCACGTTTGCTCTAGAACCCATAAATATTTTTTTTACTCCCTGCGTACTATAGATTCCCAAAATTATTCTTTAAAAAATCCACGCTTACTACAGAACTCCTAAAAATTTCTTTTAAAAATCCACGTTTGCTATAGAAAATCAAATATATATTTTTCTAAAAATCCACGCTTACTATAGAACTTCAAAAAATTATTTTAAAAATCCACGCTTGATATAGATCTCCAAAAATGTGATATTAACAATCCACGCTTGCTATTGAACCCCAAAAATATTCTTTTAAAAATCCAAGCTTGCTACAGAACGCCAAAAAAAATAATCCTTAAAAAATCCACGCTTGCTAAAGAACCCCAAAAAATTCTTTTAAAAATAACTCTAACTTTCTGCGGAAGTTTATTCCAAGCCTGGCCAATATTTCGAGATATTTGCACACCCTTGCCCGATTAGAAGTCAACAGCACCTCTTCTTTACACTGACATATATTCCGAATATTACTAATATTCAGTACAGCCCTTCTATTTACTTGTCCAGATTCCCTTCACCGTGAGTTGTGTTGTAACGTTCGACTTATAATTGTGGCCTATAGATCGACTCAAAAAAAAGCACAAAAAATTAATGGGTCGATTACGGATGGTAACCAAAGTTTAGTGGCGTTGCCAGTTGCAAAATTTGAATTATGGATGGCAACTGTTGTCAACTTCAGTTGCTTCAAATAGAATTTTTCGGCAACCATTTATTTCTGGTTGTGGTTTAGTCTTTTTTAGCAATAAGAACTGAAATTTGATTGGAATAATCGTAAAAATTACTTCAAAATGGCGAACATCTTCTTTTGGGTACATGTATGCCATCGATACGTCCGACAACACCCGGGAACTTTGTTTTCGAAATAAACAAATTTTTATTCATCCCCTTTCCTCCTCCTTGGAAACAATCTAAATTTTACAGGACAACTTCGGTCAAAACCACCGACATTGTGGTTTGAGCCATGCCAAGGTTGAAGTCATTTCCTCCGCAAAAAAACCTCAGAGCTGCACACACTTTAAAGAGAGGAGGAATTTCTGTTGACCGTCGGGCTTTTCGGAGACCAGTGTTTAATGCTTCAACTAAGTGCACAACGGCATCTTTTGGTAGCTGAAAATGAGCCTCATTGCTAAAATGAGCAGTTGATGGAACATTTCCCTAAAAATCTACTTACAGTAAGGATGGTAGTTCTAATGGATTGGATTTATCTCTTAAATGCCTTCTAATAGATGATACGCCTTGCACATCATTTTCATCATCAAAAATTGGTTCCAATGATCTTATAATCGCTTAAAATTAGTTTTACTGAAATATTCAATTCAATTTTTTGTTTGTTTACAGTATTCCCAGTTGCAGAAGTGTCAAAACAGTATTATCGACAGCAACTGAGAAAAGTTGATATTCATAATGTGAAGTTTTATTTCAGTGGCGTTGCCAGTTGAAATCGCAACTGGAGTTTGGTTGCTATCCATAATCGACCCATAAGTTTTCGGTCCACTTCACCACAAATTATTATCTGATCATCACATAACTGGAATCTCATGGAAAATTTCAGAGCGATCAGCGCTATATTTCCGCCCTAAATAATATCTCAGTACGTAAGCACATTTAAATATTTAAGTGTATCTCCCACATCTGAGTACATACGACAATATCATTGGTATCAATTTATACTATCAATTTCCCGGGTCTATGACCTTCAGGGGCAAATATTTACGCCATAGAATACAAAGTTTGTCATTTTTCACACAAAAGTCAGGGTCCATTTGACCCGCTAAATAGTATAGTCAATAACAAGTGTGCTTATTGTTTAGCCCGATCCCTTTCTCCATGTAAAATCTCGCGACGTTCGGGTCATAATTGCGACCTCTGGAGCGACCAGAAAAACCGATAAAAATTATGTATTTGGTCCATTTCGTTCCCTAAATATTAACCGATCTTTACCAAAAGAATAGGGGTCATTATTGGCCAGAACCCATCCTACAAGCAAAATTTCGTGAAGATTTGTCCATAGCTGTGGCCTGTATCGTGTTTACAAATTATAATGAACAGACGGACGGGCGAAAACACACATGTCTACATCAACTCAGCTAGTCGAAATATGACGATCGGTATACTTAAACGTGGGTCTAGGATCAATATTTCGCGGCGTTACAAACTCTTTGGGCTGCATAAAGCTATAATACCCTGACAACATAGTTGTGTAGGGTATACAAATCCATACTTTATGATAGATCCCCTCAAAAAGCCCTTGATCATATTAAAACCAGTAAGGAAAGTAGTAAAGTCGGACTGGGCCGACTATATGATACCCTTCACCAATTTGGCTATATTCTACATATTTATCATAGCAGACGTACGTGTGTGTTATATATCTATATCTGAACCGATTTCAGGAAAACTTGCCAGAGACTAATTTATATTACTTCAGTACGTTGTATCAATCGGCCAAGCAACATCATTTTAGACTTAATTCAGTACCGTATACCAAAATTCGTGCAAATCGAAACATATATAGGGACTTTGGTGCACCAATTACATAAAATCGGACGAAACTATATGTGGGAACTACATCTAAATCTGAACCGATTTTCATGAAACTTAGCACACATTATTACAGACGCAATTCAGTACGCTACGCCAAATTTCGTGCAAATCGAAAGATACATAGGGTCTTTGGTGCACAAATCGGATGAATATATGGGAGCTATATCTAAATCTGAACCGATTTTCACGAAACCCTGCACACATCATTCTACACTTAATGCAGTACGCTATGCCAAATTTCGTGCAAATCGAAAGATATATAGGGACATTGGTACACAATTTACCTTAAATCTGACGAAGAGATATATTGGAGCTATATCTAAATCTGAACCGATCTTCACGAAACCCTGCACACATCATTCTACACTTAATTCAGTACGCTATGCCAAGTTTCGTGCAAATCGAAAGATATATGGGACTTTGGTGCACCATTTACATAAAATCGGACGAAACTATATATGGGAGCTATATCTAAATCTGGACCGATTTTCACGAAACTTGGCAGACATCACTCTTGGCTCAATTCAGTACGTTATGCCAAATTTCGTGCAAATCGAAAGATATATAGGGACTTTGGTACACAATTTACCTTAAATCGGACGAAGCTATATATGGGAGCTATATCTAAATCGATTTTCACGAAACTTGTCAGATATCATTCTAGGCTTAATTCAGTACGTTGTGCCAAATTTCGTGAAAATCGAACGATATATAGGGACTTTGGTGCACTATTTACCTTAAATCGGACGAAAATATATTTGGGAGCTATATCCAAATCTGAAATGATTTTTCCCAATTTCAATAGGGTTCGTCCTTGGGCCAAATAAATGAACTGTGCCAAATTTCATCCAAATCCGATCATAAATGCGACCTGTACTTTGTTCACAAAAATACATGGACGGACGGACAGACGGACATGCGTAAATCGACTCAGAAAGTGATTCTATGCATATTCTCAAAAGGAACTATGGGTCTATCTCGATTCCTTTTGCCTGTTACAAACATATGCACAAAGACATAATACCCAGTACCACAGTGTGGTGATAAAAAATTCGGTCTGCGAAAGTCCCTCCAAAAATATTCTTTAGTTAAAAATGCCAAGCTTATAATAGAAAAAGTTCTTAAAAAATTGTAAAAGAAACCACGGTAATATCCCGCATAGCCCTTCGAATAAATAATATCTTACTTAGCTTTTGTAATGAACAAGTTTAGTAATTGACTGCTTGCTGCTGATGTATGAAACTCATCAATATCGGAATTTAAGCCAAAATACAAAAAATTAAAAAAAGATACAAACTAAAAAACTTTTCAATTAAAAAGTTTCTATTTTTTAGGGATTTAACAAATCTAGGCAATCACTCACACACATGTGTACTTTCCTATGAGTGTGTGTGAGAGTATTGCTAACTGTAATTCCCTCGAAAATCCAAAGCATAGTTTTTGTTGTTTAATATTTCAAATAATCCTTGCCAAAGGATCAAAGTATCGAAATACTAGCATCCTTCCTTCATTTATTTTCCATTGATGGTGAAGGCTAGTGATAAAAATATCTGGAAGCGATACCAAAAACTGCAACATCATCAGCATTGCCATAATAACCGCCACCAACCACACCACCGCCACGACGAACAGCAACAACTACAACAATAATATTGACTATACTACTACTTATCAATTAGTTGGCTAAGTACTATATTTCATCCTGATGAAAACAGCGTGGAGGTTTGGTGGGAGCTGCATAGGAGGTGCCATAAAACATCTACGCTGTCAGGGCTTATGAATGGGAAATTGTGTCTGTGTGCGTGTTCGGGCTTAATTCCCATGATGATTGTGGCGATCAATGTCAATATGTGTGGGGCGTGTATGTGTCTATGTTTGTGTGCCACAAGACTGACAACCAACAGTCAGACATTTATGCTGGCTGCATGAATATCTGCTTGGCTGGCTGGCTGACTGTCGGAATAACTAAAGGCAATAACAGTTACTGTTACTCGCGAAATATTTCCGTTGAAAATGATTTAATGTCGACTTGACATAAACATTGTCAATTCCCCCAAAGGCAAGTCAATGACAGCCAGAGAGTAGGGAGGGAGGCAGCGAACCTAGAGGAAGCGTGACAGCACATCTTCATTTGTCATTTACTGCCAAGTCAACAGATAAAAAAATAACAACAACAAAATTGTATAATTTTCCTCACCATTATTTTGTGTTGTTGTTGCTCGTTTTCCCTCCATTTATTTTTTCCTACTAACGTTTTTTTATTTCAAATGCTGATGCATTTGATTGAGTGGAAATGTGGTATGTAAGGGAACATCGTAGGGGCAGGGGACATCCCCATGAAATTCTTCATGAATGACTTATTTTCCATGATAAATGTCAAATCCCAATGTTGGTTGAATTTTCTTCTTTTGTTTAATGGTTTGCAAAATGTCACACAGACAAATGGAACGATTAATCCTTAAATATTAATAAATGCAGTAAGAATTTCTCCAGAGGGATTATTAAGAAAAATAATAAAAAAATATATGAATTAAAAATTCTTGAGATAGACCGAGAAATCCATTCTTGAGAAAGTCCCTGAAAAGTAAAAGCAATTAAAAACACGCATGTGATAGTACCTGGCTAGTGAAGACCCTCAAAAATATTCTTAACAATTCCACAAAATAGTTGTTGAAATAATATTCTAGAAACAAATGAGGCATTGGTAAGACCCGGAAAAATATTCTTAAGAATTAAATCAAAACTTGTGATGGACCCTCAAGAATACTTTTTTTTTTTAAATCGAACTTTAAAAATCCATTCTTGCTATAGAAACCCAAAAATATTTATTAAAAATCAATGCTTGCGAAAGGCTCACCAAATGTTTCTTTAAAAAAAATCCACGCAGGTGACAGGCCTCCAAAAATATTTTTCAAAAAATCATCAGACCCCAAAAAAAAAAAAATTCTTTTACAAAATCACGCTTGCGATAGACCCCCTAAAATATTTTTTTAAAAAATATTCCTAAAAAAACTTTGGTTTTTATATTCTTAACACATTAAAAAAAACAATTTTGCGTTAGCCCCTAAAAATAAGTCCTTAAATAAAAAATAAACGCTTCCATTAGAACCCCAAAAATATTCTTAAACCAGTGAGAGGAGCAGTATAGTCGGACGGTGCCGACCATACGATACACTACACAACTACGACGGACTTCTAATTTTCCGCAGATGTTTATTTCGAGCCCGGGCAATATTTCATGACATTTGCACCCTCTTGCCCGATTAGAGGTCAACAGCATCTCTTCCATACACTGACATATTTTTCGAATATTTCTAATATTCAGTACAGCCCTAATTACTTGTCTACCTTCACCGTGTGGCCTGTAGATCGATTCGAAAAACACACAAAAAATAAATTTTTAGGTCCACTTCATACGAAAATAATTATCTGATCATCACCGAAAATTATAGGTGTTGTCCTTGACCATAACTTCAACCTCGTGGAAAAATTCAAAGCGATCAGCGCTATATTTCCGCCCTCAAGGGTGGCAATGGCTTACTAAATAATATCTGATCCATGTAAATTTTAAATTTTCACGATGTTCGGGCAATAATTGCGGCCTCTGGAGCGGCCAGAAAACCCGACAAAAATTTAGTATTTTGTCCATTTCATCCCCTAAATATTAACCGATCTTCATTGGCCATAAACCATCCTACACGCAAAATTTCTTGAAGATTGGTCCAGAACTGTGGCATGTATCGTATTTACAAATTGTAATGGACGGACGGACACACATGTCTAGATCGCCTCAGCTAGTCGAGATATTACGATCGGTATACTTAAAGGTGGGTCTAGGACCAATATTTCGCGGCGTTACAAACTCTTGGGGCTGCACAAAGCTATAATACCCTGACAACATAGTTGTGTAGGGTATAAAAACTCCAAGTCTTTGATAGGCCCTCAAAAATATTTTAAAAAAATCCACGCCTTTGAACAAAATATTTTTAAACCAATAAGGAAAATAGTATGTATATTGTGTGTCGCCTTTTCTTATGGAATATTGTCATGAAATTGAACGAACTTAAATGTGTGATCTTTATGTATATGTCAACCGACTAACATCAATCCCTACACGTGTCATTCTGCAACCTATTCTAAATTTTGTAAATAGCTTTAAAGCAAACTTTACACACGCTATTTGGTGTGATGCACTGTTTGAAATGTAATCTCAATCAGGCACCTATTGATTACATTGGAAACTATGCTATATCTAATTCTGAACCGATTTCAAGGAAACTTTCCAGAGATTAATTTATATTAATTTCATTACGTTGTAGAAATCGGCCTAACTGTGGGTCTTTAGTGCACCATTTATTTAAAATCGGACGCTATATGTCAATGTAAATCTGAACCGATTTTAAGAAAACTTGACACACGTAACGTTATAGTAACTTCAATACATTGTACAAAATTGTGTGCCAATCGGCCAAACTTTTTATCTTTAGGGCACAATTTACATTAAATCGGACGAAAATATGTATGGGAGCTATAACTAAATCTGATCTGATTTTCACGAAACTTAGCACACGTCATTGCAGACTTAATACAGTACGCTATTCAGAAATTCGTGCAAATCGAAAGATATATAGGGACTTTGGTGCACCATTTACCTTAAATCGGAAGAAAATATATATGGGAGTTATATCTAAATCTGAGCCGATTTTCCCGACTTAATTCAGTGCGCTATGGCAAATTTCGAGCAAAAAAAATATATATGGCCAAACAAGTGAGCTGCGCCAAATTCCATCCAATTCGGATCATAAATGCGTCCAGTACTTTGCTTACAATTTAACATGGACAGAAAGACGGACGGACGCATGTCCGTCTAAATCGACTCAGAAAACAAACATATGCACAAAGACGTAATACCCTGTACCAAAGTGTGGTGAAGAGTATAAAAAATCCACTCCTTTGATAGACTCTCAAAAATATTTAAAAAAATAGACGCCCTTAATAGACCCTCAAAAATATTTAAAAACTAGTGAGCGGAGCAGTACAATCGGGCGGGCCGACCATATTTTACTTTGGGTATATTCAACAAATGAATCCTAACAGACGTCGCATTTTTGAAGAACCAGTAACATGAAATTGGATCCATAAACATGTCATTCTGCAACCTATACTAAATTTTTCATTTGGTCAGATATAGAGTTGCTTCTTACAATGGGACAAAATTATGTACATCAATTTTAAGCAAATATCAATCGGACACCCGTTGATTATTTGGATAAATACCTGATACCTGGTGCACCTATATCTAAATCTGAATCGATTTCAACGAAACTTAGTACACATCATTCTTGACTTTATTCAGTACGCTATGCCAAATTTCGTGCAAATCAAAAGATATATAGGGACTTTGGTACACCGTTTACCTTAAATCGTACTAAAATATATATGGGAGTTATATCTAAATCTGAGCCGATTTTCAAGAAATTTAGCACACATCATTCTGGACCTAATTCTGAACTTTATTCCAAATTTCGTGCAAATCAAAAGATATATAGGGACTTTGGTACACCGTTTACCTTAAATCGTACTAAAATATATATGGGAGCTATATCTAAATCTGAACCGATTTGCATAGGGTTAGTCCTTGGGCCAAATGAGTGAGCTGTGCCAAATTTCATCCAAATCGGATAATAAATGCGACCTGTATATTGTTTACAATTTAACATGAACAGACAGACGGACAGACATGCATAAATCGACTGATTCTATGCATATTCTCAAAAGAAAACATGTATCTATCTCGTTTCCTTTTGTCTGTTACAAACATATGCACAAAGACATAATACCCTGTACCACAGTGTGGTGAAGGGTATAAAACATCCACGCCTTTGATAGATTTAATTGGTATCAATTTAAAGGTCAAGTACTCCACTTGGATATACTATCAACTTCTCGGGTCTTTGTCCTTCAGGGGTAAATATATATGCCATAGAATACAAATTTTGTCATTTTTCACACAAAAGTCAGGGTCCATTTCAACCGCTAAATATTGACCGATCTTTATCAAAACATTCATACTTATCCTTTGGCCCAATCCCCTTCTCCATGTAAAAATTCGCATAGTTTGGGCCAGAATTGCGGCTTCTGGAGGGACTGAAAAATCAGACAACAATAAAGTGTTTGGTCCATTTCATCCCCTAAATATAAACCGATCTTTACCAAAAACAATAGGGGTCTTCATTGGCCAGAACCGATCCTACATGCAAATTTTTGTAAAGATTGGTCCAGAACTGTTGCCTTTAACATGTTTACAAATTATAATGGACAGACGGATGGTCGGACGGACACACATGTCTAGATCGACTTAGCTAGTCGAGATATGACGATCGGTATACTTAAAGGTGGGTCTAGGACCAATATTTCGCGGGGTTACGCGTTTAAGGCTGCACAAAGCTGTAATAACCTGACAACATACTTGTGTAGGGTATAAAAATCACACTTGCGACAATTCTTAAAAAATAATTTTAAAAAGATCCTCGGTTCTGATATCCTCACAAAAAAAAAAAACCTAAAGAAGCCCAAATATATTATTTAAAAAATTCTACGCTTGTGGTAGAATCTTAAACATAGACTTTAAAAAATTCATGACTTGGAAAGTCATATTCACATTTTTTTAAATCCAAACCCATCAAAAATATTCTTAAAAAATTCCCGCTTTTGAAAAACCGCAAAAAAAATATTCTTTAATACTCCACACATGCTCACAACCCCTAAAATATTCTTTAAAATAGAAACCAAAAATATTTTTAAAAAAAATTAATCTCAAAAATCCTTACTTTTGAAAAAAAAACACGTTTACGGTAGAAACCAAAAACATTTTATAAACGTTTTAAAAAATTTACGCTTAAAAATCCATACTTCTAATAAAACACGTTAACGGTAGAACCTCAAAATGTTTTTTTTAAAAATCCACTCTTCCCATAGAATTCCAAAATTATTTTTTTAAAAAAATTTACGCTTGCTAAAGAATCCCAAAAATAAAAAATCGACGCTTTCTATAGAATCCCATATTAAGGGCCCCATACACTATACATCATGCCGTACAGCATTTATCATAGTATGAGTTATTTTTTTGAAAGTTTATTTATGTATGAGTGACACACACAATGCATGAAGAAAATCAAAATAGTTTTGATTTTGAAAATGAAACCCTATCAATCTGGTGAATAATATTCATTTTGAAAGTTGTCAGTAAATAATTTTGTGTACAAAAATAATAGAATTGTGACGGAATAAAAAAACAACTGATTTTACGACTCAAAATTCAATTTTTGGGACAAAAATCGATTTTTGTTTATAAATATTGTTTATAAATAATTGTATATATCTTTGTGTTCCAATGAAATTGATATTTTCTCCATGAAAATTACGATGTGGGATTTTTATTGTTATTTTATTTTTTTTTTTTCTGTGTAATCCAATAACAGCAAAAGGTGATTATTTAACGTGAGCAATCGGGTACGTTTTTTTAATTTTATTAAAAATATATTCATTTGAAATTTAATTTTAATTGAGTAAAATTATTCACATGTACAACTATATACATAAACAGATGTTTACGTGGCTATCAGAATCATGGAATATTTTTTGAAGTTTGTTGCCGGTGGCGTAGGGGTAATAGATACCAAGCAACGGCTCTGATTGGCTTTAACATTGGCGAAGTCCAGGCTTATCTTGGTCCCTCTTTCATCTCAATTGTGAACACTGACCTCCCCGCGGTGCACCTGCGGTAGCTATTTTCCTCACCCGTTGAAATAGTGAGATAATATGTGCCGCGAGTTCAATCATAAGAACTATAAAACAATGGGTTGAGGCATCGGGTTAGTTGCCCATACTCGGGAAACTCCTCCTACTATGAAAAAGCAAAGGAAAAGAAAATCAAACCCCCCTAACGTTGACGACCTCCGCAAACGCATAAAGGACCACGATCGGCGAATCTGCACTTGGAATGTGCGCACCTTGTACAGAACAGGCGCAATTTTCGCTTTGGCAGATGTACTCAAGAAGTTCAAAACCGATATTATTGCCTTACAAGAAATGCGATCGAAAGGAATGATTACGCCCTGTATTATAGCTACTATGAAACGAGACATGAATTTGGCAGCGGATTTATGGTTAACACGATAATAAAATACCTCCTCTCCAGATTCACTCCAGAAGATGAGTGAATTGCTATAATCCGCATAAAGCGAAGTTCTTCTACATCAGTCTTATTTGCCCCCCGAACGAAGACAAATATGAGCAGACCAAAGACATATTTTATAAAGTGCTATCCAGTGTGCTGTGTGAACGATTGAACCCAATTGTCAATGACATTATTAGACCATACCAATGCGGCTTCAGACTTGGCAAATCCACCATTGAACAGATTTTTACTCTGCGCCAAATCCTGGAAAAGACCCACGAAAAACACATACCACCTATTCGTCGACTGTAAAGCCGCATTCGATATCTGTTCACAGGTGTTTAAAGTCATGTCTACGTTCGGCATTCCTGCAAAACTAATACAGCTATGCAGGATAACTTTAATTGGCACATGGTCAGCATTTAAAGTCGGAAGGACCTATCGGAGTCCAAACGAGGATTCAAACAAGGTGACAGTTTGTCGCGTGATCTTTTTAACATCCTGCTGGAAAAGGTCATACGAGAGACAAAGGTGAACAGAAATTTAACTCTGTACACCAAACAACATATGTTAATCGCATACGCCGATGACATCGAAATAATGGGTCGAACATTGCGAGCGGTAATAGCCACCTTTGAACAAATTGAGAAGGAGTCTGCCAAAGTGGGTACGACAGTAAACGACGAGAAAACCAAGCTGATGGTATCAACGCCCTAGACGTCCAATAGACTCGGACTAACTGTGGAACTTGAGAACTACAGCTTCGAGGTAGTCAATTTATTTTATATACCTTGGTACCGCAATAAATAAAACGAATGACATCAGTTTTGAAATTCGGAGAAGGATTGTGATGGCCAACAGATGCGACTATGGTCTATGTAAGCAGTTCAGAAATAAGGCCACCTCCCGCCAGACCAAACTCACACTTTACAAGACACTGATATTACCCGTGCTGTTATATGGATCTGAAGCAGGGGTACTTGCGCAAGCAGATGAGGCAGCTCTTGGGGTGTTTGCAAGAAAATTTCTACGAAAGATCTACGGGCCGAACTGCGTCGACGGTGAAGATCGACGTCGAATGAACCGCAAGCATTACAATTTATACGCGGACATCGACATAGTCAGTCCATTGAGCTGCAGCGACTACGATGGCTAGGTCATTTTGTGAGAATGAATAAGAATGCCCCAGCTCAAAAGGCCTACTACTGATGGTTCCCATAGAAGGGGAATCACGAATCAGATGGAAAGACCAAGTAGAAAACAACATCTTGGAACATGGTCTTTCAAATTGGAGGAGATGCTCATAAGATTGACGCACTTGAAAATCTTTTTTAAGCTCGGCTTATGGAACATCCGTTCTGTAACAAGCCTACTTAGCTGGCTTGTGTAAGCCAGGCTAGATTTTCCAAAGAATACTTTTGAGGGTATATCACAAGCTTGGATTTAAAAAAAATATTTTTGGGATGTCTGGATATTTTAAAGATTGGATGAAATTTCGCACAGCTCACCAAGGAAGAACCCTATTGAAATTGGGAAAAACGGTTCAGACTTAGATATTGCTCCCATATATATTTTCGTCCGATTTTATGAAAATAGTGAACGAAAGCCTCTACGTTTCCTTCGATTTGCAAGAAATTCGGCATAGTGCACTGAATTAAGTCGGGAATTATGTGTGCTAAGTTACGTGAAAATCGGTTCGGATTTAAATATAGCTTCAATATATATGTTCGTCCAATTTTAGGTACAAAATGTACCAAAGTCCTTATATATCCTTCGATTTGTACGAAATTTGGCTTAGCGTAAAGAATTACGTCTAGAATGATGAGTGGTAAGTTTCGGGAAAATCGGTTCAGATTTCGATATAGCTCCCATATATATTTTCGTCTGATTTAAGGTAAATGGTGCACCAAAGTGCCTATATATCCTTCGATTTGCACGAAATTTGGCATAGCATACTGAATTAGGTCTAGAATGATGTGTGTTAAATTTCGTTAAAATCGGTTCAAATTTAGATAGAGCTCCCATATATATTTTCGTCCGATTTAAGATAAATAGTGCACCAAATATTTGCACGAAATTTGACATATCATAATGAATTATGTCTACAATGATGTGTGTTAAATTTCCTGAAAATCAGTTCTAATTTAGATTTTTTTGGTCCAATTTAATGTAAATTGTACACCAAATCGAAGGATATATAGGGATCCTTCGATTTGCACGAAATAGCGTATTGAATTGAGTCTAGAATGATGAGTGGTAAGTTTTGGTAAAATCGCTTCAGATTTATATATAGCTCCCACAAATACATATATATTCGTCCGATTTTGTCTAAATGGTGCACCAAACTACTAATGTTTGTCCTATTAACACGCAATTTTGCACAGCGTATCGAATTGAGACTTTATTGCGTTTGGTTGAAATTGTTGTCGGCGTACCGAATAGTGTGTATCAATTTTCTTATAAAACGTTTTCCATAAATTTGTCCCATGGTACGCAGATGAGTCTAAATCTGTCCACATGAAGTTTAATTTAGCATAGGTCCCTTTCCAGGGAACATTGACATGCAATTGTAAAGATGCATATGTAGAATATACCCTAAGTGGTGAAGGGTATCATATAGTCGGCCCAGTCCGACTTTACTACTTTCCTTACTGGTTTTAATATATTTTAAGCAAAATTTGCCTAACTAAAACTCCACCCGGAAACATTGCATCCTTATTGATTTCCTTATGACCCATTCACATACGAATGTTATTAATAAATTATCATCAGAAATCGATCAGAAACAATCGGGCAAACATTTCACGTTTTCTTGTTTATCCTTTGCCTGGTCGTTTAACTTCCCAGTGGAGGATAAAAGTCAATTTATTAAAGTGGAAACAAACATTTTCACGTCCGACAAACTGAAGAAGGAGAAGAAATATAAGAAAATTGCTCCCAAAGTGCAGCAAAATGTCTTAGGAACTTTACACACAAACATTTTTATGTGCTCATATATATGTACATACATATATGTATATTTGTAAATATGTTTCCTTAGTATACGGAGAAGAACACTAAACCATATTAAAATGTTAAACCGTATAGTATGTGTGCAAATATTTTCAAAAAAAAAATTATCAACATTTTAAATAACTTTATAAAAGAATGTTTGCCGGTAATCCTTAAGAAAAGTCCCTTGTAATCTCTTTATAATGACGAAAGCCACAAGAAGAGCTTATTTTATCAATAAATTGAAAATCGTAATCAGTGTCCTAAAGGAAAACAAAAATCATTCAACAGAAAAAAGCAAACATGTTTGCATTGACGTCAGTGACTAGCAAATGTTAGCCCGTAACATTTGCCAAATAAAAGGATATCGAACTCAAACAGTCACCACCACCATCGACGACCACCCATGTAGACCCAAATTCTATTACAAAATATCAGTTTCCGTTTGAACGTCATCGCTGAAAAAAAAAACAAAAAAGATGCAGAAAATCTAAAAGCCATCAACCCTCTCAGAAATTGCCAAAAACCAACGCCAACACAGTATTCCTTAATTGAACGGAAATTATATTACGTTAGTGTAGTGCATACTTTTAGGCTGTGGTATATTTTTAGGCTATGTCTAATAACTGGCAAAGGAAGTGTGAGATATGTTTCAATAGCGTTTTTTTTTTTTTTTTGTTTTGAAGATGTGAAACTTAAATCTGGGGGTATAATTATATGGGGCAGATGCCTAAATGCTGGCCGATATATATAAGAAGGGGGTTATATGGGAACTACCCCTAAAAGGGGGCGAATATTTATAATTTTTGGTAGGAAGATTTGTTACCATATGCTACTACAAAATACCAAATTACAGCCAATTCGGTTGAAAAACGGGCTCAAGAACCCCAAAAGAACACCGTTATATGGGGTCTACCAGAAAAAGGGGACTGATATTTATAATTTGCAGTTGAAACATTTTGTATCCAAAAATAACCGAATATTGGGGGGTACCCTTATATGCAGACGACTCTATGCAATTTTTTGGCGATCTATCTCAATTCCTTCAGAGGATAGCGTGATTACAACATACGGACGGACATGACTAGATCGTCGTAGAATTTTACCCTGATCAAGAATATATATACAGTCGAATTCGGATAAGCGAACGCCGGTTTATCGAAAAAATCGATTAAAAATTATAAACTAATATTTCGGATGAATTTTCAAACACTTTACTTCGCTTAAAATAAAAACCGTTTATTGAAATATAAGAGAAAGACTTGTTTGTTTTAAAAACATAAATATATATGAAACGAGCACCGTTTAAGGGGACGCTCCCATTCTCGGTTTCAAAAAATTTAATGTTGTATTTTGATTTAATTCGAACCTACACTAATTCAAGAATGTCCCCATTGAATTTTCAAGTGAAAATATCTGATGGGGAAGGTCCCCTTAATTGCCAAGGCTCCCGTTCTATCAAGGCTCCTGTTCTATCTGTTCACTTAAATCCAACTTGCATCAAATATAGTACAATTTAGTACTTTTCGTACACATAAGTTCGATTTTTTAATGCTACCACAATCATGTACTCTAATAGTAATCCTAATTCCTATTTTCTGGATTCCATCTCTATACGCTCAACTAAATGCAAATAGTACCAAATTTAGTACCACTTTGTACTTTTTTACACATAATACATCAACACCACATTCCATCAGTGACCCACATTCCAAATTTCAGTACAATATTTGGTACATTTTAGTACTTTTCGTACCCATCTAGTTCGAACTTCCAAAAACCCAGCCTTATCTCACGCCTGCACACCAACAACAACCCACACTTAAAATTGCAAGCTTCTAGCTTTAGCCGTTTCGTCTGGGCAATGATCTGTCAGTCACTCACTTAACACTAAGCTATTTTATTTATATATTATATATATATATATATATTCCATGGTTCCTTAATCTCCGTAATCTTCGAATTTTTAATTATTATTTTTGGTGGTAAATCTTCTTTCCAATATTTTTCCACTTTTGGTGAATGACATTCATAAAAGTATACCTTCTCATTGAGAACAAAATCTCCCAACGAAAAACTATAAATATTAGCCCATGTCGCCGGATAGCTGCCATATATCGACATCTCCCCATTATTCCATATTTTGGACAACATTTTTCAACCAAATTGGCTCTAATTTGAGATTTTTGGTTCCCCGTGCCTATCAAATCTTCCTACAAAATATTTTAAATATTTGTCCACCTTTTAGGGTAGAACTTTTGAGTTCTTAGAACACTAAGAACTCAAAATATCAAATTAGAGCTAATCAGTTAAAAAAAATCTACAAAAATGATAAAAAATAATATCCAAAATTTGGTATTTTAGATTTCTCCTCCTACCAATAATTATAAATATTAATCCACTTTTTAGGGTAGCCCTCTTACCCTAAATAGTGACTTTTATTTGATATTTTGGGTTCTCAGTGGGTGTCAAATGAAAATTATAAATATTAGTCCACGTTTTGGTATTTTGACGAATACGAACTAGCTGTGATTTTGCATTTCGGAATTTTAGTGGGAAAGACGCTTCTTCACAGAACATTTCCAATATACGTCCATGGTTTTCCATAGCCCTCACACAAAGGTAATGCAAAATTTTCTGCATCTTTCCAATTTTACAACCGGTATTTATAAGGATTTCACCTCCATGTTTTGATGTAGACCCCCAAGGTTATGATGGCTATGCCAATCGATTTTATGCATTTTGAATGTCCACCGAATGGTGGCACGCTCAAACAAAATGACGTTTTTAGTCGCTTTTTCCAAACGAAGTAGTCTTGTACCGTTCGTGAACGACCTATTTCAATTGAACGAGTCAGTCCACTGAACAAGTGAACGACATAGTTCAATGTTGATTATTGTGGTTCACTGAACGATTTTGTTTACCAAACGCCGTCGGTCACTAAACGACTTTCTCCATGGACGACGTGGGCCACTGAACAATGTTGCTCACTGAACGGCTTTGCTCAGTAAACGACGTCGGTTACTGAACAACATTAAATTTTACTCTACACCTTCATTGTCGTTCAGACGCACTGACTTTGACCAACTGAATGGCGTAAAACAAGAACACTTTTATAAAAAAAATCTTTTAAATTGAAATAAGGTACGTGTAATAAAATGAGCACTCGGTAAATAAGTTCGTTGAGGTCTCATTTTATGAAATGCGATGCTCAAAAGGCCAAATGCAAAGACTGCAGTAGCTAGAGGGTCAGTATATAATTTAAAAGCAATGCGCTGCCATACCAATTGAGCTGAGTGACCATTTGAACGATATAAGGCAACTGAACGAGGCGAACGACCTAGTTCACTTTAAAAAAACTACCTGGTTCGTTCGATCACTGAACTGAAAAAGATTGCACAAGGCTAAGACGTTTTAATCGCATTATCCAAACGAAGTATCTGGAATTCCGAGTATTCGAAGAATTATACACTCTTTAACGGTTTTAAATCCATGTGTCCATATAAATTAACCGTCCTTTTTCTGTTCTTTCATAACTTTAGACATATTTTCCCACACAAGAGGGTATAATTTGGCATTTCCGATTGCTGGTGATTAAAAAAAGTTTTAACAGAAAATTTTCGATATTTGACTTAGTCCATATTTAAGGGTCCCGAAGAAACATTTTCAATATATTGAAAGTTTTATCCTCATTTTCCAATTCAAGTGACTGTAATTTGTCATTTTAGATTCCTGTAGTGTAAAAAAATAATTGCAGATGTTCGATATTGATCCATGTTTTGAAAAACCCCCTGTATGAAAATGCCGCTTCATTTTCCGCATTTTGAAAATTTTATCCGTATTTTCCTACCGAAGTGTTTGGAAATGGAATGTTCAAAATATTCCCATTTTTAAGGAAACTTTTCGAAAAAGAAAGAAAGATTTGTCCATATTTTCTTACTGAAAGTGCTTTTATAAAATAGCCACCTAAGTGCCTGCATTTTGGCATTCCAGATTTTTAGTGAATAAAAAACTTTGTCGCAGGAAAGTTTCAATATTGGTTAATGTTTTGACATAGCGTCCAAGGCCCCGACTTATATCGGTATGTTTACGGTTCTAGTCACATTTCCTCAACGAAGGAATTCTAATTTGCAATACAGATTCTTAGAGTTCAATGAATATATTTGCTGAAAAATTTCGGTACAGGTTAAGTGGCTGCATTTTTGTATTCCGGGTTTTTGGAGGATAAAATGATGTAAATTTTTCGATATAGGACCCTGTTTATGACGGATATCAAAACAGTTTTACAATTACAAGTTTTATACACATCATTCTATCGAAGTGTCTTTAATTTGGTATCCAGATTATCGGAGAGGGAAAAACATCTCTGGAGAAAAAATATGCGATATCGGTCAATATATTCCATATTGGCTCATAAAAAGGTTTCAGCTCCATTTTTCATAGATATATGCCAACCTTTAAACACCCAGTCATTTTGCCCCAACTGACTTCGAAAAGGTTTTAAATATTCTGTACTTATTTCATAGTCTATAATTTTTTGTTAATAATAATATCGATTTTTATTTTAACCTGCAATTAGTTGATAGCAACTACTTGTTGGTAGCTTAGCCTCCACTACAAAATATTCGCTGCTGCTATTAAACTTTGTTCTCTTTTTTATTTTGTTCGAAATAAAAAGCAAACTTTACAGAAAGCATCCAACCAGGATCTATTATTCAAATATGAATTCAGAACAATAACAACAACAACAAATTGCATTGAAGTTAAATGCAGCAGAAGAAACAAATAACCAACCAAAAATTGCAAGTAAGCAGCAAGCGAGGGATGACCGGAGGCGGTACGAATAACAAATCGAAATAGCAGCAGCAACAAAAAATAAAATCATAAATAAACTTTTGTAATAATGCCAGAATGTATGCAAATAATAATGGCAAAGAAATAACAACGATTCCAGCCAACCAGCACTTGTATCTATCTGAGGAAAATAATAAATAATAGAATGGAAAAAGTTGAAAAAACAAACTTCTTTATTGAAAACCAAAAAAAGCAGAAAACTAAACCAAACGAAAAAAGTAAACATTGTTAAGGTAAAAAAATAATATGCGAATACTTTTTTCTTTTTAGTTTTTACAAAAAAAATATGAAAACATAATTAGTACGTCCTGTCCGAACTTTTTATACCATGAGATGGATATTCAAAATGCATAAAATCACTGGCAAATATTATATGGGTGCTATGTGGAAACATGGACCCGAAATAGGGTTTTCCCTGAAAAAACATAGTTCCAAATTATTGTCAGGTGAAAAAAAACAAACAATTTGAAAATTTTGGGTATACCGAAAAATCGGACTTTTGTATAAAGACTGCGTCAAAATATCGACGTATTGTGAAAATATATATAAGTTGGGAATTTGGTCTGATTACAGTCATTACATTAAATTTCTCGAAAATATAGCAGGTAAAAAACAATTTGAAACCAGTAAGGAAACTTAGCACAAATTATTCTAGACTCAATTCAGTACGCTGTGCCAAATTTGTTGTAATTCCAAATATATATATTGACTAAAATTGAAAGATATATACGTATTTTCTATTAAATAGGACGAAAATATATATGGATGCTATATCTAAATCTGAACCAATATTCACGAAACTTAACACACAACATTCCATACTTAATTTATGCCAAATTTGGTGCATATCAAAAGATATATAGGGACTTTGGAGCACCATCTACATAAAATCGGACGAAAATATATATGAGAGCTATATCTAAATCTGAACCGATTTTCATGAAACTTAACACACAACATTCTAGGCCTAATTTAGTACGTTATGCCAAATCTACATAAAATCGGACGAAATTATATATAGGAGCTATATACAAATCTGAACCGATTTTCACGAAACTCCACGTACGTCAAACTAGGCTTAATTTAATACGCTACGCCAGATTTCGTCCAAATCGAAAGATATACAGGGACTTTGGTGCGCCATTTACTTTAAATCGGGCGAAAATACATATAAAGGCTATATCTACATCTGAACCGATTTTTTTGGGACTTTGGTGCACCTTCTACATAAAATCGGACGAAAATTTATATGGGAGCTATATCTAAATCTGAACCGATTTCCACGAAACTTAGCACAAATCATTCTAGAATTAATTCATTGCGCTATACCAAAATTGGTACAAATCGAAAAATATATAGGGATTTTGGTGCAACATTTACCTTAAATCGGACGAAAATATATATGGGAGCTATATCTAATCACGAAACTTAGCATACATCATTCTAGACTTTATTCAGTACGCTATGCCGAATTTGGTAAATCATTTACTTAAAATCGGACGAAAATATATATGGAAGCTATATCTAAATTTGAATCGATTTTTACGAAATTTATCACACATTATTCTAAGCTCAATTCAGTACACTGTGCCAAATTTCGTGCAAATTGAAATATATATAGGGACTTTGGTACACGTTTACTTGAATCGGACGAAAATATATATAGGAGCTATATCTAAATCTGATCCGTTTTTCACGAAATTTAGCACACTTCATTATAGTCTGTGCCAAGTTTCGTGCAAATCGAAAAATATATAGGGACGTTGGTACGCCAATTATCCAAATTGTTATAAATTTTATGTCATTTAGTACCAATTAGATAGATATTTCCAGAACTTCCTTCATAACCCATTCCAACACCCTAACAGTGATACTAACTCCAAATTTTAAGATTCTAGCTCTGTCGGTTCACCTAAAATTCAATCTTATCACATATGAGTACTAATTTCCAAAACTACACACATACCACAATTCTATACTCCAAAAGTAATCTTTTGTTTCAAATTGTTATTATTTCTGCTCTAAATCCAAATTGTATCAAATTTAGTACCATTTAGTACCTATAAGTACAAATTTCCAAAACTTCACCCATACCGCCAATCCTACACTCCAACAATTATTTTATTTCCAAGTTTCAGTGCTCAGCTCTATCGAATTACCTAAATCCAAATTGTACTAAATTTAGTACCATTTAGTAAACTTTACTAGAAATTTCCAAAACAACCTACGTACCCCAATTCATACATACCACAATCCTACATCCCAAAAGTGATCCAAACTCCAAATTTCAGAATTCCAGCTCTATTGGTTCACCAACAATTCAAATTGTACCAAATTTAGTGCACATAAGTACGAATTTCCCTAACTATCTACAATGCAGTAGTAATTTTATTTCCAAATTACATTGTTCCAGCTCTATCGGTTCATCCAAATCCAAATTGTATTAAATATAGTACCATTTAGTAGCTTTCCTACACATAAGTACAAATTTCGAAACCTACCTACATATCGCTATCCTACAATGTTAATTTCAAATTTCAGGATTCCAGTTTATCCGTTTCATCAAATTCAAATTTAATACAATTTACTACATTTCGTATGCACCCAACCTTAATTCGCACTCCAAATTTCATATTTTTAGCTCTATTCATTCACATGCTACGAAATTGTACCAGCTGTAGTACATTTTAGTACTAAGAGTTCGAATGTCAAAAAAATCATTTGCTACATCTATTCTACACACCAACAGTGACGCTCATTTCAAATTTAAGATCTCTAGATCTACCTGCTCGCCAAATACAAATGGTACCACATTTAGTACTTTTCGTGTCGTTCTAGTATGAATTTCCAAGAACCTATCCTTATCTAACACCTTTGGACAAAAAGTGACCCTCACTCCAAATTTCAAGAATCTAGTTTCGTCTGGGCGTTGATGAGGCGTTAACCACTTTACTCTTTTTTGAGTATAGATCAGGGGTCGGCAACATATACATATGCATTTGTTTGGTCACACAGACACAAAGTGTGCGAGAGTAACTTTCGCTCTCTCGACAAACTTCGTCTGCAATAATACATTGCTACGATCAAAATCATGAAAACAAGCGACGACACAACCACCTTCATCAACAGCTCAAACGAGACTGATTGGTGGTTGTTTACGCTCGCGCTTTCTGTGAGTGCACATGTGCGGTCCAATGCCGACCAGTGGTATAGATAGATAGAAAAGGTCTTTAATCTATATTGAACATGTACTGCCAAAATACAGCGGCTTCCGTTGAGAATAAATCCAATGACCACAAAAAATCTTTATTCAACCAAGGACCTTTAAAGGGAAACATGTCAAACCTGGGTATTGCAAAACTTCAACTAAGAGATTTTAATCCCAATTGCCTTGTAAGAGATTACTCTTTGGGTTAATGTTTACATTTCGCTGAAATACTATTAAAAAAGAGTGTTTCCATTTAGATTAGAATTGGAAACAAATAGATATTGAACTTACCTCTGAAACAATTTGAACTTCGAATTACAAAAATACATACCTGCAAATAAGAAAAAAAAAACATATTTTATTTAATTTTATTTGTATTTAATATCATTTTGATCGAATGGAAAATGTAAAAATGTGTCATTCGGTGTTGCCGATAGCTATTTAACCTCAGCCTATGGTTTTCGGAGGTCTACGGAATAACACACAGAAGTGTTTGTTCGCTTTTTATAAAGTACTAGCATATGTTCGCTGCTTCGTTAGCGAATGTGAGAACGGTTCACCCAAATACACATTTCGTACCATTTTGTATAAATTTACAAAACGTACTAAATACCCCAATCCTACACCCCAACAATGATCTTAACCCCAAATTTCAGGATACTAGCTCTATCAGTTCACGCAAAATTCAAATTGTACCACATTTAGTACCCATGAGAATGAAATTTCAAAACTACATCTTACAATCCAATCCAACAGTAACCGTATTTTCAAATTTCAGTGTTCCAGCTCTATCGGTTCAACCAAACACACATTCGCTACCATTTAGTACACATTAGTACAAATTTCCGAAAATGTCTACATGATCCAATTCGAACACCGCAACACCAAATTTCAAGATACCACCTCATTCGGTTCAACCAAATCCACATTTGGCAATTTTTTAGTACACATTTTCAAAACTACTTACATGGGATCACCCAAAATTTAAATTGTGATCCTGAATTGTGATCCAAAATTTAAATTGTGATCCTAACTCGAAATATCAACATTCCAGCTCTATTGGTTCACCCAAATCCAAATTTGGTACCATATAGTACACATTAGTACAAATTTCTAATACTTCCTATATACCGCAATCCTACACCCCAACAATGATCCTAACTCCAAAGTTTAAGGATCTTAGCTCCTAGCTAAATTCAAATTGTACCAAATATAGTACCATTTAGTACTTATCGCGCACATACGTAAAACATGTCCAAAACTACATACATATCGCTATCCTCCGCAGGTAATGTTAATTTAAAATTTCATGATTCCAATTCTATCGGTTCACCCAAATGCGCATTTGGTACCACTTAGTACACATTATTACGAATTTCCAAAACGTCCTAAATAGCTTAATTCTGCCCCCAACAGTGATCCTAACTCCAAATTTTGAGAATCCTAGCTCCTCTATAGGGCTCATCCAAAATCCAAATTGTACCAAATATAGTATCATTTAACACTTATCGTACACATACGTAAAAAAATCCAAAAATACCTATATATCGCTATCCTACACTCCGACGTTAATATTAATTTCAGGATTCCAGCTCTATCGGTTCACCCAAATACACATTTGGTACCATTTAGTACAAATTTCCAAAACATTCTAAATAGCTCAATTCTACCCCCCTACTGTGATCCTAACTCCAAATATTGTGGATTCTAGCCCCTCCCAAATACAAATTGCACCAAATATAGTACCATTTAGTACTTATTGTACACATGAGTAAAACATTCCAAAACTACCTATATTTCGCTATCCTACCTATATATCGCTATCCTACAAATTTCAAGATCCCTGCTCTATTGGTCCACCCAAATACACATTTGATACCATTTAGTACACATTAGTACAAATTTCCCAAATCCCAATCCTACACCCCAACAGTGACCCTAGGTTAGGTTAGGGAGGTACGGTTGGTTGTAACAACCGTCCACTCGGAAACTATGTCCATTGTGATCATCCTTTATGTAAAAGAAAAAAGATAGTGGAAGAGTAGAGAGAAAAATAGTGAGAAAAAGGGGGCGGAAATGAGATTATTTTAGCCAAGTCAATTTATTGACAAAGCCTAGAATTTGGTTAGGGTCTATTTTGGAGAAGAAGACTTGATTATCAATTTCATAACATCCAAACTGTTTATGTCTTCTGCTGATCAGCGATGGACATTGGCAGAGGACGTGCTCAATTGTTTCCAGTTCTTCTTCGTCCTCACATAGACGACAGTAATCCTGTCCACTGGAGTCCCACTTAGAAGTGAGAGATCTAACTTTGCAGTGACCAGTAATAATCCCCACAACGATTTTGATCTCTCTCTTGATGGGTTCCAGCAGTGAAGACGTTCTTTTATGAGAGAATTCTGGCCAGATAGATTTAGAGATTCTGCAAGCAGGTTCCCTTAGCCATATGTTACCGATTACCTCGCAATGGAACGCACGGATTCTGCAAATGAAATAGCTGATGGGGGGTTTCACAGATCTCTCAATCAGAAGACTGGACGACTATGACCCCCCTCGTGCAAGCTCGTCGGCTATCTCATTCCCTTCAATGTCGTTATGTCCTGGAACCCAGAATAGCCCAACTATCTGTCGTATATCATTCAGAGCGGTCTTACAATCATGAACTGCTTTCGAGTTTTTAGTATGCGACTTCACCGCTTTCAGGGCCGCCTGACTATCTACATAAATAGTCACCGGTCCCGTAATGTCGGCATTAAGTGCTTTAACTATGCGAGAATCTCTGCTTGAAAAACGCTACAGTCATTGTTGAGTTTATATGAGTTCTGTATACCTAATTCCCTACAGTAGACGCCTGCGCCAGTACCTTCCTCCATCTTAGACCCGTCTGTGAAGATTGACAGACCTGGCAGAGGTAGGGAGCCACTAGTCCAGGATTCCCTACTAGGCAATTCAAACTTGATGTCGGGAAAGTCCCTTTGGGGGGAATATAATCACTGATATGAGTATCCCCCCAAAAGAGGTCATAACCTGGCGTTATGTTTAGGATCCTGGCATGACCATAGTTCAGCGATTTCAAGGCATCTGTTTCCTGGAGTCTCAGTACACACCTGGCAGCCTGGAATTTGATCAGAATATCCAATGGTTGGAGATTCAAGATTGCATTCAAGGCTGCCTGTGGTGTGTAAACGATTAGGCTGTTCGTAATCGAAAATGTCACCTTGCAAAAAAAAAGGAGTAATCGATAACCGGTAGCCGTCAGGCTATCAATGCATCGACCACAATGCGGGCGATGTTTACGCTGCGCATTGCGTTAACCGGCTGACATAACAGGTGTACTTCTTAATGCTCCGGTGATCAGTTTTGTCAGCAGTTTCTCTTTGTTCACCCCTTGCCACTAGACAAGACAACCATAAGTAAGTATGGGTAAGACGATCGTCGTATACAACCAGTGTATAATTCCGGGTCTCAATCCCCAACTTTTGCCTATGGAATTCTTGCATGAATAGAGTGCCAGCAATCCCTTCTTGGAGCGTTCCTCAACATTCATATTCCACAGTAACTTGCGGTCTAGGATAGTGCCAAGATATTTAGCTTCATCAGAAAGGGTTTAAGACACTCCTTCAAGTGATTGCAGACGGAAACTGGGAATTTTGTACTTCCTAGTGAAGAGCACCAGTTCGGTTTTAGTGGGGTTTACACCAAGACCTTTGGTGCAAGCCCCATTAGACAGGATTGAAAGGGCACCCTCCAGGATGTCTGATATTGTCAACAACAGTGACCCTAACTCCACCTCTATACGTTTACCCAAAATCCAAATTGTACCAAATATAGTACCATTTAGTACTTATCGTACACATACTTAAAAAAAATCCAAAAACTACCAACATATCGCTATCGTAATGTAGGTAATGTTAACTTAAAATTTCAGAATTCCAACTTCATCAGTTTCAACGAATTCAAATTGTACCAAATTTAGTACTTTTCGTAAGGTGGTGGCTTTGGAAGCGTGTACTCCTAAGCTTCCAATGCCACCACCTTATATCGACCCTACTTCTCAATCTTAATTCGAATTCCAAATTTCAAGTTTGCTACGAAATTGTACCAAATTTAGTACATATAAGTACTTTTCGGATACTTATAATTCGAATTACCAAAAAAATAACCCTTTGCTACATCTATTCAACAATTCATTAGCGACCCTCATTTCAAATTTAAGAGTTCTAGTTCAACCGGTTCGCCAAATACTTTTCGTGCCGTTCTAGTACGAATTTCCAAAAACCCAGCCTTTGGACCAAGAGAGACCCTCACCCCAAAATTTCAAGATTCCAATTTCAACCATTTCCTCTGATCCATTTATTGCACAAATATTCTTAGATTTTTAGGGTAATCTTGTTATCAATTTACCATATTGAATAGCCTTTCGGAAATGCAATTTTCAAGATAGGGAGAGGAACGAAAAATTCTTTATCAAAGAAAAAACTCAACAAAGAATCTCTGATGGCGTCACAGAGGCCCATGTCTATATAGGGCTTCCTGAAGATGTTTTTTTTTTTTTTGACTTTGAGTGGCAAAAAACAAAGACATTTCTATTACCATAGAAATCGCAATACATAATGCGCACACCTACACACACACAGATGGAAATCTTATAAGAAATGATTCTTATTGCTGCAGTCGTATGACGTTGACAGTTGTTAGCTGAGCACATTGTTGTTGTTGTTTTTGTCGCCTTCAAATGATCTCCGATACCTGAAGATGTTGGATGTGGTTGTGGTTGCATTATCTTAGCTTGACTGCTGCTTGACGGCGGTTAATGGCTGGTTGCCTCGTTGCCACTAACATTAGCTGCCACTGATGCCACATGTTGTCATTGTTGTTGTGGTTCTTCATTTATAAGCTCAAGTCCTTTTAGGGGTTCTAGTGTTATTGTTGTTATTATTGTGTACATATCTTGAATAAAGATAATAGCAAATGACTTTGCTATTGTGTTGTCTTTGCTGTTGTTGTTGTTGGCCGTTGCACATGTCAAATCTACATGTTGCTGCTGTTATTGTTTCATTTGGCTGTGGTGCAATTTTATTTCAAAACCTATTATATCCATTGTATATTTGTATAGAATTTCCAACACAGTGGGACGAAATAGGTATCTTTTTTGAAGATTTCAAAAAAGGATTGTTTTCTATAAATTTCTGCTTAATTTCTCAGAATGCTCAAAATGGTATCCTATCACTGGAATGAATACCTCACCAGTATCTTCTATTTGTTTTTCTGGACATCTATACTAAACAATGAGTAAAGTGATTGACTGACTTACTGACTGATTCACATATAGGCTGACGGATTGACTGTCTTAACGATTCATCAACGCCCAGACGAAACGGTTGAAGCTAGAATCTTGAAATTTGGGTTGAGGGTAACCCTCTTGGTCCAAAGTTGTCAGATAGGGCTGGCTTTTTGGAAATTCGCACCAGAACGGCATGAAAAGTACTAAATGTGGTACCATTTATATTTTGCGAACCGGAGGAGCTAGATCTCTTACATTTGGAATGAGAGTCGCTAATGGAGTGTCGGCTAGATGTACCAAAAAATATACATACGTAAAACTTTCCAAAACTACCTATATATCGCTACCCGGCAGTAATATTAATTTCAAATTTCAGGATTCCAGCTCTATCGGTTCACCCAAATACACATTTAGTACACATAAGTACAAATTTTCAAAACTTCCTAAATAGCTCAATTCTACCACCCAACAGTGATCCTAACTCCAAATGTTGAGGATTCCAGCTCTATATGTTCACCAAAAATCCAAATTGTACCAAATACAATACATACAGATGTACCAAACATTTTTTCGAACTATAACAAGTATTCGAAAAGTACTAAATTTTTGGATTCTAGCTCAATCGTTTCACCCAAAATTCAAATTGTACCAAATTTAGTGCAAATAAGTACGAATTTCCAAAACTACACACATTTTGCACTCCAAAAGTAATCATAATTTCAAATTGTTACCATTCCAGCTCTAAAACCTAATTGTATTAAAAATTAAGTACCATTTAGTACCTTTCGTACAAAAAGGTACAAAGGTACAAAACTACATACAAATCGCTATCCTACACTATGACGGTAATGTTAATTTTAAATTTCAGGATTCCAGCTCCATCCCTTGCTCTAAATTCAAATTGTACCAAATTTAGTACCATTCCGTACTTTTCGTATACATGACTACACGCTTTCAAAACCACCTCCTGGTACAATTTCGTAGCATGTGAATGGATAGAGGAAAAAAACTTGAAATTTGCATTAAGGTTGGATACATGCGAAAAGTATTAAACTGTACAAAATTTGGTACAATTTAAATTTGGAGAAACGAATGGAGCTAAATATGGTACAATTTGTATTTGGCGAACCGGTGGAACTAAAACACAGAAATTTGTATTTAGGGTCATACATGGAGTATAGGGAAAATAGTAAAAGAGGAAAATTCGACCTAAACGTATCCGAAAAGTACTAAAATGTACTAAATTTGTTACAATTTCGTAGCATGTGAAATTTGGAATGCGAATTAAGGTAGATAAGAGTCGATAGAAAGATATTGTTTTGAAAGCGTGAAGTCGTGTATACGAAAAGTACTTAACGGTACTAATTTGAGTACAATTTTGAATATAGTTTTGGAAATTTGTGCCTGTGTGTACGAAGATACTAAATGGTACTACATTTTAATACAATTTGGGTTTAGAGCTGGAATAGTAACAAATTGAAATTAAAATTACTTTTGGAGTGTAGAATTGTGGTATGTGTGTAGTTTTTGAAATTCGTACTTATTTGTACTAAATTTGGTACAATTTGAATTTTGGGTGAACCCATAGAGCTAGAATTCTAAAATTTGGAGTTAGTATCATTGCTAGGGTGTTGGATTGGGGTTACATACCCCAAGAAAGAACTGGATATTTCTACTAATCTATACTAAATGGTATTAAATTTGGTACAATATAAATTTGGACAAATGTATGAGGTTAAAATCTTGAAATTTGAAATTAACATTACAGTCAGAGTATAGGATTGTGGTATGTAGGTAGTTTTGGAAATTTGTATCTATGTGTACCAAAGATACTAGATGGTACTATATTTGATACAATTTGGTTTTGGGTGAACCGGTATAGCTGGAACAATGAAAGTTGGAAATAAGATTACTACTGCATTGTAGAATTGATGTATGTTGGTAGTTTGCACAATTCGTACTTATGTGTACTAAATTTGGTACAGTTTCAATTTTGGGTGAACCAATAGAGATGGAATCCTGAAATTGTGGTACTTAGTAAGTTATGGAAATTTCTACTAATCTATACTAAATGGTACTAAATTTAGTACAATTTAGATTTAGGTGAACCAATAGAACTGGAACATCGAAATTTGGAAATAAAATCATTGTTGGAGCTTAGGATTGAGGTATGGTTGAAGTTTTGGAAATTAGTACTTATGGGTACTAAATGGTACTAAATTTGATAAAATTTGGATTTAGAGCTGGAATAGTAAAAATTTCAAATTAATATTACTTTTGGAGTGTTGAATTGTGCACTAAATTTGGTACAATTTCAATTTTGGGTGAACCCATAGAGCTAGAATCCTAAGATTTGGAGTTAGTATAACTGTTGTTGTTGTTGTAGCAGCCCTATTGCTTTTACACAATGGGCTGAGGTGACAGACGTTGGCCGAGAAAGACTCGGGTCGTTTCGGATCGTAGACCCCTCTGTCGTGGAAACGTTGTAGTATAACTGTTAGGGTGTTTGTTTGGTATACGTGCGATGTTCTTGGAAAAGTCTACTAATGTATACTAAAGGGTACTACATTTGGTACAATTTTAATTTTAGATGGAGTTAGGTCCGCTGTTGGGATGTAGGATTGAGGTACGTAGGATGTTTTGGAAATTTCTGCTAATGTATACTAAATGATACTACATTTAGTACAATTTGGATTTAGATTAACCTGTAGAGCTGGAACACTGAAATATGGAAATAAAATCATTGTTAGAGCTTAGGATTGAGGTGTGGTTGAAGTTTTGGAAATTTGTACTTATGTGTACTAAATTTGGCACAATTTCAATTTTGGGTGAACCCATAGAGCTAGAATCCTAAAATTTGCAGTTAGTAACACTGTTGGGGTGTTGATTTGAGGTATGTAGGAAGTTCTGAAAATGTCTACTAATGTGTAGTAAATGGCACTAAATTTGGTACAATTTGGATCTAGAGTGAACCGATTGTGTATAAGTTTTTAAATAATTCCCACATAGGCTAATGAAGTATCGGGCATATGCTGGTTAAAAAATTAATAAGTTAAAAAAGTTTTAATTTCGACCGGGCCGAACTAACTGTATCCTCTTTAATATTACCTTACCGGTACATTTTGGTCGGTACATTTTTGGATTGGGAAGGCTATGTCTTAAAAATTTATCAGCCGAAGATTTTTTCATATCATCGACTCGTCCGTCTGTCCATTATAATTTGTAAACACGATACAGGCCACAAATGGACCAAAAATTTTAATTTTGTCGTATTTTCTTGTCACTCTAGAGGTCACAATTATGATCCGAAGACCACGAAATTTTACACTGGGTCAAATGGAGCCAGACTTTTGTGTGTAAAATTACCACATTTTTAATATGGGGCGTAAAGCAAGAAAAGCAAGATTTGGAAAATATGCCAGGGTTAGAAAGTGGAGCCAATAACTGGTCAAGAGGGTGCAATAATCTCCAAATATTGCCAAGGCTCAGATTATAGAAGCGCAGAAAGTTCGATTTTCGTGGTAGTTGTGTAGGATATCATATTGTCGGTCGACTATTCTACTCTCTGGTTTTATATAAATAGGTTCTGCTTTATCAGATATTTTATCTAGAGAGGATCCCTCCAAAAAGGTCTTCTATAAAAGAGGACCTCTGCAATCGGATAAAATTTTTACGGGAACATTATCCAAAACTAAAGCTATTTCAACAAATGTCATAACATTCTAAGCAGAATTTGATACACTTTTGTTCGTCTCAATCGGAGATACTCTCGGAAAGTGGTGCATTATTTGAAAGGAATCGAGCGAAAATGTATATGGACGCCATATTCAAATTTGAAACGATTTGAAGCTTATTTCATTGAAGGGGTTTTCGTCGTAATCGGAATCACAATGGGATTTGGAACACCATATTCATAAAATCGGAGGAGATTATATATGGGAGCCTTTATATAAATCTGAACCGATTGCCATCAAACTTGATAAACGTTTTTGTAAGCTTAATTAGGTATGTTGTGCAAAATTTCGTCTTAATCGAACATACCTAGGGAGTTTGGAGCCTCCAATTACATAAAATCGGAGGAAATTATATGTGGTAGCTATATATAACTCGGATCCGATTTCCACCAAACTTGATACAAATCATTGCAAGCTTAATTATGTATACGTCGTGGTCGAACAAACGTTGGGTGTACACTTTGTTATGAAATCGAATGAAAATATATATGGAAGCTATATATGTCTCGGAACCGATTTCAACGAAATTTAGCACACCTCATTGTAGACATAATTCGGTATGATATGCTAAGTTCACTTGCATTCGGACCAAAAGTGGGCATTTGGTGAACAATATTCCCTGAAATCGGAATAAATTATAAATGGGAGCTACATCTAGATCCGAACCGATTTTCTATAATTTTAATAGAATTCGTTTTTGTGTCAAAACCAGTAAGGAAAGTAGTAAAGTCGGACGGGGCCGACTATATGATACCCTTCACCACTATGGGTATATTAAACAGGACTATTAGCATGAAATTGGATGAAATAAAATATGTGATATTTATCTAAATGTGAATCTACCTAGATCTATCCATAAAGTATGTCAATCGACTTCAAACAAATATAAATAGGTCATCCGTTGGGCTATGTCTGCACTTCTAGAAAACGCAACTAATTCTATTCTCAATTTTGTACGTTGTGCAAAACTTGATGTCAAACTGACTATCATGAGGAGTTTGATGCCCAATTTACTTAAAATCGGGCGAAAATATATATGAAAGCTCTATCCAAATATTAAGCGATTTCAAACAAACTTGTCACAGGTTAGGTTATACTAATTTCAGAACGTTTTGTTCCTATTGGTTTCTTGGTGCGTCAATTACTTAAAATCAAACTATAATAAAAGGGAGCTATATCTAAATCTGGACAGATTTTCACGAAACAACGCAGACATCATCCTAGGTTCAATTCAGTACGTTATGCCAAATTTGGTGCAAATCGAAAGATATATAGGGACTTTGGTGCACCATTTACGGTCGAAAAAATATGTGGGAGCTATATCTAAATCAGAACCGATTTTCATGAAACTTAGCAGACATCATTCTAGACTCAATTAAGTACGTTATGCCAAATTTCGTGCAAATCGAAGGATATATAGGGACTTTGGTGCACCATTTACATGAAATCGGACGAAACTATATATCGGAGCTATATGTAAATCTTGACCTATTTTCATGACACTTGGCAGGCATCATTCTAGACTCAATTCAGTACGTTATGCCAAATTTCGTGCAAATCGCAAGATATATGTGGTGCACCATTTACATGAAATCGAAGGAACTATATATGGGACCTATATCTAAATCTGTACCGATTTTCACGAAACATGGCAGACATCATTCTAGGCTCAATTCTGTACGCTATGCCAAATTTCGTGCAAATCGAAAGATATATTGGGACTTTGGGGCACCATTTACATGAAATCAGACGAACCTATATATGGGAGCTATATCTAAATCTGGACCGATTTTCTAGGCTCAATTCTGTACGCTATGCCAAATTTCGTGCAAATCGAAAGATATATAGGGATTTTGGGACACTATTTACATGAAATCGGACGAAACTATATATGGGAGATATATCTAAATCTGGACCGATTTTCACGAAACTTGGCAGACATCATTCTAGACCTATATGATTACTTGGCAGACATCATTCTGGGCTCAATTAAGTACGTTATGCCAAATTTCGTGCAAATCGAAAGATATATAGGGACTTTGGTGCACCATTTACATGAAATCGGACGATAACTATATATGGGAGCTATATCTAAATCTGGACCGATTTTTTGG
>NW_026873262.1:0-14396 GCF_032173495.1 Musca vetustissima
GTGGGGGGTTACTTTCATTTTCTTGTGATTGGTAACCTTATAGGTCCCTATGCGTACTTCTGCGGCCTGAGAGAGAGAGGATCATTATGCTGAGCCACAAGCCTTTTGAACGATTTATATAGACAAAAAAGGTTTCGCATATCTTCTGTGTCTTCCTCTAGGTCTCTATATAGAAAAAGTTCAGATTTTTTATAGACCAAAAAACCGTTTTTTACTACACTCAGGACCTACTCTACTTAGAACCTTATACGTGTCTTCTTTAGATGGATGATCCTCTTTAGGACTTCCTTAGACCGAAGATATTAGTAAACAATAACATCGGGCTTTCCTTGAAAGAACTTCATATAAACACCTCTTCAGTTGGTTTGTAGGCCATAGATATTCCTCAGGTCGCCTATAGACTGAACATCCTACTCAGAAAAAATAACTTCTTCAGATCTTCGGTACACAAAATAAATTCTTCAGATGTCCTTTTTGTATACACAGGAGGCCATTTTCAGAACCTCTATTATCAGGTTTTATATACATCTCCTTCAGGTTCGCTTAAAATCTTCTTCAGAAGACATTCTATAAGCAGAAAGTGTCCATAAATGGAGAGCTTTCTACATTCTTTCATTATTTCAATAAATCCTTCTTATGTAGACAGGATACCCTTTTCAGGACCTCTATTGACAAGATTAGTATACATCTTCATAAGGTTCGCTTTATGCTAGGACTACATTTGACAGAAGAATTTATCTGGATGCCTACTTACAAAATACCATGTTCTGCGCCTTTACTGATAGAGATGTTCATTCTGTCTAACTATAGACAGAAGTCCTCTTTATAGTCTCTAGAAGGGACAAAATAATGGGGCCCTCTTCCGGAATTTTAATGTCTGAAGTGTTTTCCCGGATCTATATATGATAGAAATCCTTCTTCTGGTCCTCCATAGATAAAACATCTTCTTGATAGAAGAAGCTTTTATTCAGGTCTTCTCTAGACGGAATACCTTCTACAGGCCATCTATGAACAGAAGAGCACTTTCGGGTCTTCTATACACAGAAAACCTTTGAAGTCCTCTATGTAAGTACTTTGTTAAGTACTTTTAGAGACAAACGCCATTTTTTAGATCTAAAGTACACAGAATGTCTTCCAGGTTCTCTATAGGCGGAATACTTTCTTCAGATCCTCTATAGGCAGAAGATAGTCTTTAGTTCTTCTTTAGACCAAATACCGTCTTCAAGTCTTCTGGACCTTATTTCGGTCGTCCAAAATCCAAAAGCCTTATATATTCTTTAGACAAAAGACAAGAAATTTGAGATAGGCAGAGGATCTTCCCAGGTTCTCTAAAAAAATCAGGCTTCCACAGCTCTTCGCTAGACAGAATACTTCTACAGAACTTTACAAAAAGGCTGTCAGGTTTGGCTTTCCTTCGTGAGGTTTTCTGAAGCCTACAACATTTGCCTTTTATAGGCAGAAGGCTTATCTCAGATCTTCTAAAAATAGAAACAAATCTGCAGCTCTTCTTTCAAGACAGAATAATCTAAATGGGTCTTCTGTCGGTGCAATAGCTTCATCATGTCTTCACTAGACAGGCGACCATATTCAGACAAAAACGAGTCAGATCTTCTCTTCAGATCTCATATATACAAAAGGTGTACTAGTCCTCTCGGATATTCTATATGCGGAAACCCTTCTTCAGTTCTTCTATGGACAAAATATCATATTCAAGTCTTCTAGACCTTCTTGAGGTCGTCCATAATCGAAATGCCTTCTTTAGATATTCGATAGACAAAAGGCATGATGTCTCCAGATCTTCGATAGACAGAATATCTTCTACAGGACTTCCACAAAAAGGCTGTCAGGTTTTCCTTCCCTCATGATGTTTCCAGAAGCCTATCCATGTCTTTTATAGGCAGAAGACATACCAAAGTTCTTCTCAGGCTTTCCTCAGATCTTCAAAAAAAAAAATTGAAAAAATTCTGCATGTCTTCTTTCAAGACAGAATAATCTTAGTGGGTCTTCTATCGTTACAATACCTTATTCAAGTCTTCCAAAAATAAAGACTTTAAGAGCACAATCCAGATCTTCGCTGCAGACCTCATGTAGATATAAGGTGTCTTGGTCCTTTCAGGTCTTCTATAAGCGGAATCCCTTCTATAGACAGAAGACCTACTTCAGGTTTTCCAGACATTCCTCAGATCATCCATAATCAAAAAGCCTTCTTCAAATATTCTATAGGCAAAATACAAGAGATCTCCACTTTTTCCACAGCTCCTCGATAGGCACAATACCTTCTACAGAGTCGTCATGTTTTCCTTTCCCTCTAACCTCATCTGTCTTCTATTGATAGAAGTCATTCCAAAGGTCTTCTCAGGTTTCCCTCAGATCTTCTAAAAATAGAAAAAAAATCTGCAGGCGTTTTTCAAGACAGAATAAGTTCAAGTTCTTAGGTCTTAGACAGAAAAGTCCTGCACGTCCATTATTGACTTTCTAGAGGCTGTCTACAGGCTGGCCACTTACTTCGATCTTCTTCAGTTTTTCTACAGACTGTCTTCTTCGGGCGCAGAGTGTTTTAACACCTTCTTTAGGTTCAATAAAAAACCTTCATTGACAAAAGAATTTCCACAGGATGTCTATAGGCAAGGCACTTTCTTCAGGTCGTCTGTAGGAAAAAGATCAGGTCATCAGGTCTTCTTTAAGAGAACTTCTACAGAGTTTCTCTAAACAGTCTTTTTCAGGGGCAGAACACAATCTTTAGATTCTATAAATGCACAAGTCCTTCTTCAGTACCAGAAGACTTTCTGTAGATCTAAAAAATATCTTTTTCGGGTCTAGAAGACCTTATTTATGCCTGCAATAAACAGAAGACCTTTTTCTAGTTTTCTATAAAAAGGAGACTTTTTACAGAACTTCCATAGACAAAGCATTTCTACAGAGCACCTTTCTCAGACAGATTATTTGCTCAAAACTATCCTTTCTTGCCCTTCTCAAGTTTTGTATACAGAAGATCTGCTTCAGGTCTCCTGAAGGGTTCGTCCGTTCATTATATGATAGAATACTTTGTACAGGTGTTTCCAACAGAAGACCTTATTCAGATCATATAAAGCCAGAAGATCATCCTCAGGTCTAAATACATTATTTTTTAAGTTTGGAAGACTCTGCCAGGCATACATTCTTCAGGGCTTTTATAGATATTAGACCTTTTGCCGGTCTAGAGAGCTTCTTCCGATATTTTCTTGCTCTCCTCAGGTCTTTTATTTTAGGTATGCCTATAGAATACATTCGTCAGGTTATTTATGAAGACTAGCCCTTATTCTGGTAGACAGAAGAGCTTCTTTCTATTTTCCCTTGGCCTCCTCAGGTTTTATAGGCAGAAGATCTTCTTCACGTCTCCTCAAGCCTTCGTCAGTTATTATTAAGACAGAGTAACTTTTGCTGATCCAGAAAAGCAGAAGAACTTCTGGAAGAATCTGTTCACATCTTGGTGTTGTGCATATAGTAGATCTGTTTCCGGTCTATTGACTTGAGATATTCTTCCGATTTTCATCCTCAGGTCTTAAAGGCAGACTTGTTTCTTTAGGTCCTCTAACTTTTTTAAATCAATTTTTATATCTTTCAGATCAAAGAATTGGATCGTTTCAATTTATTAAAGCGCAACTTGGTGCGACCTCCCGTGAAGGACACAGTGACGGTACCCGATGGTGGTTATACAATTGTACGCTTTGAGGCTTACAATCCCGGTTTTTGGCTTTTCCATTGTCACATTGAATTTCATGCGGAAATTGGTATGGCCCTGATACTAAAGGTGGGAGATAATGATGAAATGTTACCGGTACCGAAAAGATTCCCCAGTTGTCATGATTATGTACCAGATTCGAAAGATGATGAAGAGGACATCGATGAAATGGTTATAAATAAACCAGGCCACTCCGATAATGGTGGTTCGGGAAGTATCGGAATAAGCGAACGAATTTCCTGGCATACCATTTTCGTTGTTTTCTTTTTAAGTTTAATAATACAAAATTAGTTTGTATGTACGATTGAGAGAGTATTGATTGCGAGAAGGACAATCTAAATAAAACTGTGATTTTTTAAGTAGTTAATTAAGGACGTTTTTTGTAAAAAGAAAATAAATTTATATTTATTGTATTTCACGAAAATATATTAATAAATAAAGTATTAAAATAATGAATATTTTTTATTGGAATTTCGAACATTATTTAAAGGATATCCCCCAAATTTAAATTATTTGCTTTTAAATTCCCAATAATCCTTACAAGAATTCTTATTATTTGATCTTTCATGGAAATGAAAAAAAATCGAGCAATGTCTGCCGCTTGACTACCTTTATCCTTAACATTTAATGTCACTAAGAAGATTTTGTCCATTGGCAGCCTTTCATTCATTTATGAATCAGCTTTCGTTATGACTTCACTGAAGCCCCGAATATTCTCTCCTTATGTATTTATTCAAGGAAATATTCATTATATTTCATTCGGTGCTGACGTCCGTTGATTTCTTTTTTGTTTTCATGTTGTTGTTATTCGTTAGTTCGTTATTATTATTATTTTCCGTATATTTGTATTCATCCGATATTAATGCGAATTTCATTAGCCGAGTCGATACACTCGAAGAAAAATGTTGGTAAATATTAAACAAATAAAAAGGTGTCAGCCTCTCGTTCGCAGAGGTCTTCGGAATTACACACACATTTTATTATACTCAATCTGTGGAGAGGTACCAGAACCCATCTTCTTTCTAAAGGCAAGCCACTTTTTTCAGATCTTCCTCAGACTTTCCATATTCAGACGTTTTCAGGTATAGAACACCTACATGTATTTTAACAGAACTCCTTCCTCAGGTTCTATACATGCATAAGGCCTTCATTGGAACCAATAAGCCGTTCTGTAAGTCTAAAGTACACTTTTTAGGTATAGATGACCCTATTTCTGTCTTTGATTGGCAGAAGACCTTCTTTTAGTTTTCTGCACCAAGAAGACTTTTTACACGATTTCTTTAGACAAAATACATCCTTCAGGCATATCACACTTTACACAGAAAACCTTCTTCAGATCTTATACAGATCCTAGGATTAAATCAGACATTCCGTTCACTAATATTGGATTAAACAAATTTTAAAATTTGACACTTTGTTGTGGAGGTAGCAGAAAGAGTAGGTACCATCTTCCTATTCGAACCAGGTGTTGACAAAATTGGATATTCCATTGGCTTCATATGGGGGGGAGGATTCCAAATCTAGAGTCCGTTCGCATGCTGTTAAATTATTGTTATAAAATTAATTTTCAGCAAAATGCTGACCAATTTATGTGGGAGATACCAAAAGGAGTGTGCCGATGTGCATCATATACGAACTTTATTTAGAGTTGGTAAAAATAAGACGATGAGTTTGGGTCATATTGTGGGAAAAGTGCAATCTTCCAACAATATAGAGGCTTAGTAAAAATTTTAGGCTGATCAAAGTCTAGTTCAAATCGGATAGTCCATTCGAAAGGAGTGGGACGATATGTTCACTAGAGCCATTGTCAGACAAAGGTTTGGTTCAAGAAAGCATGGTATTTCGATGAGGCACATTTTTGCCCTAGCATAGTAACTCCATCGTCATTCGTCCATATTTTGGGGTTTTGGTACAACATTTACCCCGGATTAAGGCTTAATCCGGGGTCAATGACCCTTAATCCGGATTAAGGCTTAATCCGGAGTCAATGACCTTTAATCCGGATTAAGCCTTAATCCGGAGTCAATGACCATTAATCCGAGGTCAATGCCCTTTAATCCGGGGTCAATGACCTTTAATCTAGATTAAGCCTTAATCCGGGGTCAATGACCCTTAATCCGGGGTCAATGACCCTTAATCCAGGGTCAGTGGCCCTTAATCCGGGGTTGATGACCCTTAAGGGTCATTGACCCCGGATTAAGAGTCATTGACTCCGGATTAAAGGTCATTGACCTCGAATTAAGTGTCATTTGGTTAAGGATTATGGCTTAATTCGGATTAAAGCTTAATCCGGATTAAGGATCATCGACCCCGGATTAAAAGTCATTGACCCCGGATTAAGGCTTAATCCGGATTAAAGGTCATTGACCCCGGATTAAGGCTTAGTCCGGATTAAGGGTCATTGACCCCGGATTAAAGGTCATTGATCCCGGATTAAGAGTCATTGACCCCGGATAAAGGCTTAATATAGATTAAAGGTCATTGACCCCGGATTAAAGGTCATTGACCCCGGATAAAGGCTTAATATAGATTAAAGGTCATTGACCCCGGATTAAGAGTCATTGACCCCGGATTAAAGGTCATTGACCTCGGATTAAAGGTCACTGACCTCGGATTATGTGTCATTTGATTAAGGATTAAGGCTTAATTCGGATTAAAGCTTAATCCGGATTAAGGGTCATCGACCCCGGATTAAAGGTCAATGACCCCGGATTAAATGTCATTGACCCCGGATTAAAGGTCACTGACCCCGGATTAAAGGTCACTGACCCCGGATTTAGGGTCATTGACCCCGGATTAAGGCTTAATCTAGATTAAAGGGTCATTGACTCCGGATTAAGGCTTAACCCGGATTAAAGGTCATTGACCCCGGATTTAGGGTCATTGACCCCGGATTAAGGCTTAATCTATATTAAAGGTCATTGACCCGGAATTAAAGGTCATTGACCTCGGATTAATGGTCATTGATCCCGGATTAAGGCTTAATCCGGATTAAAGGTCATTGACCCCGGATTAAGGCTTAATCCGGATTAAAGGTCATTGACCCCGGATTAAGGCTTAATCCGGATTAAGGGTCATTGACCCCGGATTAAAGGCCATTGATCCCGGATTAAGAGTCATTGACCCCGGATAAAGGCTTAATATAGATTAAAGGTCATTGACCCCGGATTAAGAGTCATTGACCCCGGATAAAGGCTTAATATAGATTAAAGGTCATTGACCCCGGATTAAGAGTCATTGACCCCGGATTAAAGGTCATTGACCTCGGATTATGTGTCATTTGATTAAGGATTAAGGCTTAATTCGGATTAAAGCTTAATCCGGATAAAGGGTCATCGACCCCGGATTAAAGGTCAATGACCCCGGATTAAATATCATTGACCCCGGATTAAGGCTTAATCTAGATTAAAGGTCATTGACTCCGGATTAAGGATCATGGACCCCGGATTGAAGGTCATTGACCCCGGATTGAAGGTCATTGACCCCGGATTGAAGGTCATTGACCCTAGATTAAGGCTTAATTCGGATTAAGGGTCATTGACCCCGTATTAAAGGTCATTGACCCCGGATTAAAGGACACTGACCTCGGATGAAGGGTCATTGACTCCGAATGAAGGCTTAATCCGGATTAAGTGTCATTGACTCCGGATTAAGGGTCATTGAACCCGGATTAGGGCTTAATCCGGTTTAAGGTCATTGACGGCAACATACAGTTAGACAAACGGGAAGAGCTTGAATTCGAAACTTAGAATGTGGTTAACCGATGGAAAGTTAGAAAGATGTAGATGTTCCATGTTAAAAATTCGTACTTATGTGTATGAAAAGTACTAAAGTTGAGAGTATAGAGATGGAATACTTAAAAACAGGAATTAGGATTACTAAAAAGGATTGAGGTAGCTTTAAAAAATTGTACTTATGTGTACTAAAAGTACTAAATTTGGAACAAGTTGGAATAAGGTAAACATATAGAGATGTAGTCTTGAATTTGGAAATTAAAATGACTGTTGGAGTGTAGGATTAAGGTAGTTTAGTAAATTCGTAATTATGGATACAAAAGGTACTAAATGTTACTAAATTAATTACAGTTTGGATCTTTGGTGAACGGAGATTTCCATATAAATTATTATTTATTTGTTTTTTATTCCCTTTTCGCATACGAAGTAGCGGACACTCACTAGTGTAAATATATTTCCTAAATATTGGATTCATTGCAAATTTAGGTCAAAGCAGTACTGACAAAATTGATAAACAATTTCATTTTGTTTTTTTGATAATTAGACAAACTCACAAGTATGTTTCACTGTTGGTTGAGATCGATCCATATATTCGAATCGACCATTCGATAAGTCTATATTCATCAAAATCTAAAATTTCCTGACAACCACAACCTTATTTCATCTCTTCGAGTGTAATTGACTATCGCACTGGGTTGTTTCTTGGTTAATTTTTGTTAACAAAAGTTTATCTTTCTTTGCATCACGGACGAAAATACAGTAACAACAACAAAAACACTAACAACCAGCGGCGAATGAACGAAGAACACGGCGAAGTGATAACGAAATAAAAAACAGCAGCAGCAGCAATGGCAAATAAAGAATATTTTCATATTGTCAACGTTTAATTAGTATTCATTATTTGCACTTTGCGACCATGTGCGTGAGGGTGTGTATCTGTGTGTGTGTGCAAGAGTTCTTGATAAAAACACAGCGGCAATCTTTTAACAACATTCACACCCATAAACACACACACAAACACACAGATATGGATACAACGAAATAATACCGACAATCAACTACATAAAAGAAGATGGATTTCGCGTAAAATACACTCTATTAATTTGTGGAGGCGCAAAGGCGCGGATAAGGCGTCGCTGACAAACAACTCTTTTCGGATCCCCGACTCCTTTTGTTTTCCATCACGACAAAAATCCAACGGCAAGCGGGGAATTCGAAAACATACACACTCACTCATACACATATGGCCAACCAAAGATTTACACAGTGGCACAGCTGTAGATTTAACAGAGGATATAAGTAGCTCAACTTCCGACACCATACTGTCATGTTTATTATGATGATGATGATGTGGATGATGATGCGGAGGATAATACGGAGGTTGTTGCGAATGCTGAGTATGACTGTGACGTTGATTTGGATGGTCGTCGTTATTATGATGTTGATGTTGACGACGACGATGGTTTTGATTGTTATTAAGACGACGTTTCGCTCATTGTCACATCCGTTTTTGTGATGTGCGCGAACATATTTTTGATGTTGTTATCACTGTGAACATGCTGGATTGTTGGTCTTGTTGTAGATCTGATGAATTTTTATCAGAAGCGGTGATGGCTACTACGAAGAAGGGCCTGAAAAAAAACATCTATGCTTTTCAACACCCAACACAGGCATGGTTTTTTAAAAGAAAACAAATTTCAAGGCCTTAACAAGGCACGGATTTTTTCAAACAGGTGTGGACTTTTTAAAGAATATTTTTCAAAGCCTTAACAAGGTGTGGATTTTTAAAAAAACAATATTTTTTTAAAGGACCCGAGGCGAGCGAGTATTTTTTATACCCTTCACCACACTGTGGTACAGGGTATTATGTCCTTGTGCATATGTTTGTAACAGGCAAAAGGAAACGAGATAGACACAAGGTTCCTTTTGAGAATATGCATAGAATCACTTTCTAAGTCGATTTATGCATGTCCGTCCGTCCGTCTGTCTGTCTGTCCATGTTAAATTGTAAACAAAGTACAGGTCGCATTTATGATCCGAATTGGATGAAATTTGGCATAGGTCACTTATTCGGCCCAAGGACGAACCCTATTGAAATTGGGAAAAATCGGTTCAGATTTAGATATAGATCCCATATATATATTTAACCGATTTAATGTAAACGGTCCCTATATATCTTTTGATTTGCACGAAATTTAGTATAACGGGCTGAATTAAGCCTAGAGTGATGTATGCCAAGTTTGGAGAAAATCGGTCCAGATTTAGATATAGCTCCCATATATAGTTTCGTCCGATTTCATGTAAATGGTGCCCCAAAGTCCCTATATATCTTTCGATTTGCACGAAATTTGGTACAGCCTAATCATTTAGGTCTAGAATGATGTCTGCCAAGTTTCGTGAAAATCGGTCCAGATTTAGATATAGCTCCCATATATAGTTTCGTCCGATTTCATGTAAATAGTGCCCAAAGTTCCTATATATCTTCTGAGTTGCACGAAATTTGGCATAACGTACTGAATTAAGCCTAGAGGGATGTCTGCCAAGTTTGGAAAAAATCGGTCCAGATTTAGATATAGCTCCCATATATAGTTTCGTCCGATTTGATGTAAATGGTCCACCAAAGTCCCTATATATCTTTCGATTTGCACGAAATTTGGCATAACGTACTTAATTGAGCCTAGATTGATGTCTGCCAAGTTTCGTGAAAATCGGTCCAGATTTAGATATAGCTCCCTTTTATTATAGATTGATTTTAAGTTATTGACGTACTAAGGAACCAATTGGAACAAAACGTTCTGAAAGTTGTATAACCTAACCTGTGACAAGTTTGTTTGAAATCGCTCAATATTTGGGTAGAGCTTCCATATATATTTTCGCCCGATTTCAAGTAAATTGGGCATCAAACTCCTCATGTTAGTCAGATTGACATCAAATTTTGCACAACTTAAAAAATTGAGCATAGAATTACGTAGTTGCGTTTTCTAGAAGTGCCCAACGGATGACCTATTTATATTTGTTTGAAGTCGATTGACATACTTTATGGATAGATCTAGGTAGATTCACATTTTGATAAATATCACATTTTTTTCATCCAATTTTATGTTATAGTCCTGCTTAATATACCCATAGTGGTGAAGGGTATCATATAGTCGGCCCCGTCCGACTTTACTACTTTCCTTACTGGTTATAAATATTTTTTCTAGGACCCGAAGCGAGATTGGATTTTTATATCCTTCACCACGCTGTGGTACAGGGTATTATGTCTTTGTGCACATGTTTGTAACAGGAATAGGGAAACGAGATAGACACATGGTTCCTTTTGAGAATATGCATAGAATTACTTTCTAAGTCGATTTATGCATGTCCGTCTGTCTGTCCATGTTAAATTGTAAAAAAAAGTAGAGGTCGCATTTATGATCTGAATTGGATGAAATTTGGCACAGGTCACTTATTTGGCCCACCGATGAACCCTATTGAAAGTGGGAAAATTGATTCTAGAATGATGTGTGGTAAGTTTAGGAAAATCGGTTCGGATTAAGATATACCTCCCATATATATTTTCTTCCGATTTAAGGAAAATGGTGCACGAAACACCCTATATATCTTTCGATTTGCACGAAACTTTGCATGGGTTACTGAATTAAGTCTAGGATAATGTGTGTTAAGTTTCGTGAAAATCGGTTTAGATTAAGATATAGCCCCCATATATATATATATATATATATTCGTCCGATTTAAGGTAAAGTGCGTACCAATGTCCCTATATATCTTCCGATTTGCACGAAATTTGGCATAGCGTACTGAATAATGTCTGGATTGATGTGTGTTAAGTTTCGTGAAAATCGGTTCAGATTAAGATATAGCTCCCATATATAATTTTCTCTGATTTAATGTAAATGGTGTACCAAAGCCCTATATGTCATTCGATTTTTCCGAAATTTGGCATATCGTACTGAATTAAATCTAGAATGATGTGTGTTAAGTTTCTTGAAAATTGGTTCCGATTTAGATATAGCATGAATAAAGTCTAGGAATAATCTGCTGTTAAGATTCATCTGTTTAATGTTCCCAAAGTGGTGAAGGGTATCATATAGTCTGCCCCGTCCAAATTTACTACTTTCCTTACTGGTTTATAAATATTTTTCAAAGGTCCTGAAGCGAGCTTGGATTGTTATATCCTACACAATTATGTTGTCAGGGTATTATAGCTTTGTGCAGCCTCAAGAGTGCGTAACGCCGCGAAATACTGATCTTAGACCCACCTTTAAATATGCCGATCGTCATATCTCGACTAGCTGAATCGATCTATACATGTCCGTCCGTCTGTCCATTATAAATTGTAAACACGATACAGGCCACAGTTATCGACCAATCTTCACGAAATTTTGTATGTAGGATGGGTTCTGACCAATGAAGACCCCTATTGTTTTTGGTAAAGATCGGTTAATATTTAGGGATGAATGGACCAAATACTTAATTTTTGTCGGTTTTTCTGGTTGCTGGTTATGGCCCAAACATCGCGAATTTTTGCATGGAGAAGGGGATCAGACCAAAGAATATGCATGCCTGTTTTAATAAAGATCTGTCAATATTTAGCGGGTCAAATGGACCCTGACTTTTGTGTGAGAAATGACAAAATTTGTATTCTATAGCGTATATATTTACTCCTGAAAGAGATAGACCCGATAAGTTAATAATATAGAGCAGTGGTTGGCCTTTAAATTGATACCAATTATGTTGTCGGATGTGATCAGATATGGAAGTTATATCGATGATCACATCCGACAATATTATTGATACCAATTATATTGTCGGATGTGCTCAGATATGGAAGTTATACAAAATAAGGTAAATGTGACTATGTGCATAGTATTACTATTACTCCATTAGAGGACGGAAATGTCGCGCTAATCGCTTTGAAGTTGTAATGGAAGTTCCGATTATGGTCGAGGACGACGTCAGATTTTCTAGTCGCTCTAGAGGCAATTATTATATGCAGAACATCGCATATTTTACAAGGTGAAGGGGATGTGACCAAATACTTAGAGCGCCGGTCAATATTCCGAGGGTCAAATCAACCAAAACCTAAAGTAACCAGTTTTTTATTTTATGGCGTAAAAATTCCCTTCAAGAAAAAAATGGAAAGCATGCCAGGGTTAGAAAGTGAAGCTGTTGACCTATAATCGATCAAGAGGGTGCAAATATCACGAAATATTACCCAGTTTCAGAATATAGAACCGCAGAAAGTTAGAGTTCCGTGGTAGTTGTGTAGGGTATCATATGGTCGGCCCTGTCCGACCATACTGCTCCGCACACTGGTTTGTAAATATTGTTCAAGGACCCGCGGCGAGCGAGGATTATTTATAAATATTGGCTTGGATTTTTTAAGGAATATTTTTACAAAGACCAAAAAGGCGTAGATTGTTCAAAAACTTAAAGGGCCTTTGAAATCCTGCACATGAAATATGCGAATATAATTCAGCCCATTGTTGAACACAAATTTTCTCAGTTGTAGGTTGTAATAAATTTCATTTGATTCATAACGAAACCCTTGCTTTCAACCCCAACAAACACACGCTCAAACGCTTCAACAGTTTCATTGGGAGGAACATTCAAAAACATATTTCCCTTGAAATGGCGGGCCATTATGCATTGTTCGCCCCCAAACACCGAAAGGAGGTTGTGGGTATCCGCTCGAATTATGTTTTGTTTCATTTGTCACACACTCAGTCACTCACCCAGTCAGTCACAGTCGGATATCAGTCATAGTCAGCCTGTGGAGATTTGAACAATTTGGATGGTCTTTTGTCTGGAAGTAGGTGAATGTGGCACTCACCGTGTGTGTGTATGTGCGAGAGGGTATTTGGCTATGTTCAAGGTCCTTGTATGTTCAAATATGTATCGCTGTATGTGGTGTATGTATATCTGTATTTGTTTATTTAAATATGCAAATTGTTATTGTTTGCCTTTGTCCTTTGCATATTATTGTTGCCTTTGTTTTTATTTTTTCTTTTGTTCTGTTTGTTATTTATAACACCCCCAATATAAAAAGCCATGTGAGACAATTTTTATTAGGCTTTCTCCGAATTGTATCTCTTTTGTTGTGGCCAAAATAATTTTCTTATTATCCGAACAATTGTTGTTTGATTTTAATGAAGCTATTTCACGTGAAATGAACTGAGCGTGCTGACAAAGAGCTTTGTGAATGTTGTTTTTGTGATATGGCAGATGAGTTGTCAGATTCTAATGCAAAACCAGTAAGGAAAGTAGTAAAGTCGGACGGGGCCGACTATATGATACCCTTCACCACTATGGGTATATTGAACAGGACTATTAACATGAAATTGGATGAAGTAAAATATGTGATATTTATCTAAATGTGAATTTACCTAGATCTATCCATAAAGTATGTCAATCGACTTCAAACAAATATAAATAGGTCATCCGTTGGGCTATGTCTGTACTTCCAGAAAACGCAACTACGTAATTCTATGCTTAATTTTGTAAGTTGTGCAAAATTTGATGTCATTCTGACTACATGAGGAGTTTGATGCCCAATTTACTTTACATCGGGCGAAAATATATATGGAAGCTCTACCCAAATATTAAGCGATTTAAACAAACATGTCACAAGTTAGGTTATAGTAATTTCAGAACGTTTTGTTCCTATCAGCCTATTGGTTCCTTGGTGCGTCACTTAAAATCAATCTATAATAAAATGGAGCTATATCTAAATCTGGACCGATTTTCACGAAAAAAACAGACATCACTTTAGGCTCAATTCAGTACGTTAAGCCAAACTTCGTGCAAATCGAAAGATATATAGCGACTTTGGTGCCCCATTTACATGAAATCGGACGAAACTATATACGGGAGTTATATAGAAATCTGGACCGATTTTCTCGAAACTTGGCAGGCATCTCTCTAAGCTCATTTCAGTA
>NW_026873263.1:0-14386 GCF_032173495.1 Musca vetustissima
AAAACAATAGGCGTCTTCATTGGCCAGAACTCATCCTACATGCAAAATTTCGTGAAGATTGGTCCATAACTGCGGCCTGTATCGTGTTTACAAATTATAATGGACTGACGGACGGACACACATGTCTAGATCGACTCAGCTAGTCGAGATATGAGGATCGGTATACTTATAGGTGGGTCTAGGACCAATATTTCGCTGCGTTACAAACTCATGAGGCTGCACAAAGCTATAATACCCTGACAACATAGTTGTATAGGGTATACAAATTTATTCATACTGTTTCGTAGGTGTTATTCGAAACATTTCTGATTTAAAATGCTAAACACTTTTAGATTTTCATGTAATTTTAAGATTTTTTCATTTACATCATCAAAGGAAGCTAAGTAGAGGAAAACCGAATACTTACAAACATACATACATACTTTCAAAGCAGCATGTCTGCTAGAATAAATTAAAGAGATGTACACATGTTCTTGGAATCATGTGGGAATGATTTCAAAACCAGAAATCCAGTAAGGAAAGTAGTAAAGTCGGACGGGACCGACGATATGATACCCTTTACCACTTTGGCTATATTCAAAAGATGGATCTCAACAAACATCGAATTTTTGATGGACCATTGACTAAATTAAATATTTTAGCTGTGTCTATATGTGAACCGGCTTAACGACCAATAACCTGCTCCATTGTAGCTTTTTATACCCTCCGGTACATTAAGTTTGTTTTTCCGTTTATAACTTATCGACATAATCACTTCCGACCCTATGATTATTTGAGTTGTCTTTTGTCTGCAGGTAGGTCAATTTAGGCATAACCCCTTTATTAGGTTATCCCAATTTTCGATCGCACTATTTATACGAATTCCCTGAAATTTGGTACAATGGGTTCTTGGTGGTTTCCGAATTTCTCCACTTAAAGTAATATATATCGGTCCACTTTTTCTGATTGGCCCCACATAAAGGTACTCACATTTTATTTTGGGGTTATTGAGAGCGCTTTTCAACCGCATTACCTGAAATTTGGTACAATGGGTACAATTAACTAAAAATCGAACGAAAATATATAGGGGAGCTATATCTAAATCTGAACCGATTTCAGTAAAACTAGGCGTTGTGCCGATCAGCCTAAATTGGACTCTTTGGTGCACCATTTGCTAAAAATCGGAAAAATATATATATGGGGCTATATCTAAATCTGAACCGATCTTCACCAATTCTAATAGAATTCTTGCTTAGGACAAATAAATGATATGTGCCAAATTTCATCTTGTTCGGAGAATAAATGCGTCCTGAACATTGTTTACAATTTAACATGGGCATACGGACATGCATAAATCGACTCAGGAAGTGGTTATATCAATACTCTCAAAAGGAACCATGGGTGTATCTCGTTTCCTTTGCACACTGTGGTAAAGGGTATAAAAACGTATGATAATTAAAAAGAATATTACAAATCCAGTAAGTATTTTAAGAAGAAATTAGATAAATACGGTATATAGAGTATATGCCGTATATATATTTATATGTAAGGATTAAAAAAGATTTTATTGAAATATAGAAAAGTCGAAGTATTCAGGTAACTCCCCTCGAAAAATTACAACTTTAAAATTGTAAAAATTAAAAATAAGTAGAAACGTATTAAGTTCGGTGGGCCCCAACGTTTTATACCCTCATCCATGAGCTGGTCATGTAAAATGCCAATAATCTTTCGGATTTTTTCATTTAAATACCAACAATGAATCAAATTCATTCAGCTTCAGGCTATCGCATAGTAAACATTTGGCTTGCAACGAAACAAATGATTATTTTTATTATTCTCTGGTAGAAATTACAATGGACAACCTTTAAAATGTGTTTCCCTTCGGCTGTCTAACTTATAAAAAAGAAAATTAACTTTAAAATGTAATACAATGTCAATAGAACCCATTTATTTGTTCACAAACAAGCATTATTTTGTTGTCCTTGTTGGGCTTTTTGGCAGACAAAAGTCAATACTTTAAGTGACTGAATGAATGTCATTGTATGCTTGTAGGAGTGTGAGTCTGTGTTTCAGAACATTTCAGTGACAACTGACGGAATAACATCAACATATTACCCAAACCCTTGTCAACACATAAGAGTAAACAGAAAGTCAGTCCTTTTGCTCCATTGTCACACACACACCCACCCACCCCCTTCCCTTATTATTGTCCAAACAAGGTTCTGCATTTATTCGTTGGATGGTTCGTTCGTACGCTAACTTCATCATTCATTTCTTTTACAAAAAAATACACATATAGGAGGTATTTGGTACACATTTAAGTGCTAAACATATTCCCAACAAATAAGCTGACAATCTCATCCACACAGACACACACCGCCTCGAACATTTCCTCCCTGGCAAAGGCTATATCAAGTGCTTTTGGCCAAAGTGTTGTACAACACTGGGTGGTTGTATGTGTTCAAGAGGCCAGAGGTTAATGGTATGAGTAACGGTCGCCTAGTTTAAGTGTGCGTGTGTTTGATGGCCTTTTAAGCAACGTTTAAAAAAATGCTGCCTTTGTTAGTTTAACGATTTTGATTTGCATTTTGCTGTGCTCGCTTCGCTTGGCTTCATTTCTACAATGAAGCTATGTGTAAATGTGTTTGGCTGTTTTTAATTGTATGGGTGTGTTTGTGTGAGTGCTCCTCTCTTCACAATTGCGTATCTCTGTGAATGCGAATAAACATACTTGAAGTTTCATGCTCAGAGACCTGCCACTTTCTTTTAGAAGAACATAAAATTATGCGACGCGTCGTAACCCAGCACAACGACGGGGATTTTTTTAAATACTCTACTTGGTTGACAAAAGAAAAAACACACATAGTCTTCGCCACAACAGTCTCGTCTGTACGAATCGAGAACGTTGGACATATTTGATAGAAGAAAAGTCGTTCAATATTTAATTAAATTTACTGAAATTTGTATGATACTGCCACATTTACATCAGAAGTGTTTTATGACAAATCATCATTGAAGCTGTGATGTCTCACAGCACATTCGATGTACTGTGAGCGTCAAAAGCAACTGTACAACAATGATTAAATTCTTATACCCTTTAAATTTTTCAAGTCTTTTGCAAATACTTTAATTATTTATCGGAGACCCCATTAAGTATATATATATATATATATACTTAATTTGTAAATATTGGAGCTATATCTAAATCTGAACCGATTTTCACGAAATTTAACACTCATCGTTCTAGACTTAATTTAGTACGCTATGCCAAATTTCGAGCAAATCGAAGGATATATATGGACTTTGGTGCACCATTTACATAAAATCGGACGAAAATATATATGGGAGCTATATCTAGGGTTTGTCCTTGGGCCAAATAAGTGACCTGTGCCAAATTTCATTCAAATCGGATCATAAATGCGACCTGCACTTTGTTTGCTATTTAACATGTACGGGCGGATGGACATACGGAAATCCATAAATCGACTCAGAAAGAGATTTTATGCATATTCTCAAAAGGAAGTATAATTACAGCCAAAGTGGGAATATTAATATTACCTGGATACTTGAGCCAATATTGATAATTTTTAGTACAGAGATTTTCTGCTCAATAAGTATCCTCTATACTACTATTATATGGGCGGTACCCCGAAACATGTGCCAATATTAATAATATTTGATACGGACACTTTCTGCTAATTTCTCATATTTCGAGCTACTGTTATATACCAAATATCCTAGGAGTAGTAGTTATGTATGTGTAAATTTCAAAGCTATATCTTAAATAGTGGAGGGTATAAAGATCTAACTTAATATTGGGTTATCGTTATGTGAATTATACATCAACAATATGGCTATGCAAGACAACGTTTGCCGGGCCCGCTAGTTCAAAATATAATTCATTGTTTATTTTTTCCATATTGTGTATTACCTCGCTTAGAATACAAGTAAAATTTCTAATAATTATGAGGAAACCACAACTCCTTACAAAAAAGTACACATTTCATTAATATGTAAACTATTTTCTTTCTTCGCTCTGTTTTACCATTATTTGCTCTCATTTTATATGTTTTCTCTCTCTCTCGCTCTTTTAACATAACAATTATATTCCTCCACTGTCTGTTCATACGCTGTTTGTTAGTTTTGCAACCGTTTGTTTGACTGTTGTTTCTCCTGTTTATAATTTGCATTCCATTGTTTCTTTATTTCTGACACTGGTACCGACCGCTGCATTGATGTTAAAAAATTCTCATATGTAGTTTCCAAATTATTTCGAGATAAATACCAAATACAATATATCAAAAAAGTATTGATACGAGAAACAGCTTTAGGAGCCGAAACTATTCATCGAACAAAACATATAATATTGATTCGTATTATTGACTCATATTTCAGGGTAGCCCACAAGTATTCTGTATTCTAGCGATTTTGAACTCGTTTTTCCAGCGAATTGTCTGTAATTTGGTATTTTGGCTAACCGTTGAATAACACATGTCCGTACCAAAATTATTAATATTGACCCAAATTATAGGGTATACTCCATGCGTTCTCATTGTATAGCACTATTTATATTTTATTTTTTTTTATACCATCCACCATAGTTGGAGGGTATATTAATTTTGTTTTTCCAAAATAATCATTTCCGTATATAAAGTATATATATTCTTGATCAGGGTAAAATTCTATGACGATATAGCCTTGTCCGCCCGTCTGTCTGTTGTAATCACTCCAACGTCTAAACGAATCGAGATAGATCGCCATAATTTTGCATAGAGTCGTCTTTTGTCTGCAGGGCTTCATCGGTCCACGTTTAGGCATAGCTCCCATATAAGGGTATCCCCCAACTTTCGGTATTTTGGGGTGCTTGAGCGCGTCTTTCAACCGAATTCGCTGAAATTTGCTACATTGGGTTCCCATTGGGTACTAAATGTATCCACAAAAAATTATAAATAAAGGACCACTTTTTCTGGTAGCCCTTATATAACGGTACCTCCTAATGTTCAGTATTTTGGGGGTTTTATCGTATTTTCCCACCGAATTGAGTTCTAAATAGGTTCCAAATCACTCCACAAAAAATTATGAATATAGGTCCATTTTTTCTGGTAGCCCCCCATATAAGGGTACCCCCAATTTTCGGCATTTTGGGGTTCTTGAGCGCGTTTTTCAACCGAATTCGCTGAAATGTGGTACATTGGGTTCTTATTGGGTACCAAATATCTCCACTAAAACTTATATATATAAGTGATTTTTTTCTGGTAGCTCCTATATAAGGGTACCCCCAAATTTCGGTATTTTGGTGTTCTTGGTTCTAACACCCTGGGTATGGTTCTAACACCCTGTTGTAATCATTTCACCTGCGAAGGATATCGAACCCGCTAGACCGCATTTAGGCATTTTCTGAAACGGATTTGGTCCCAAGAAACATGAGGCCTAGAACCAATATTTCGATGAGGCACATTTTCACCGTGTGAAAGTGTGTACACACTAATTAGCTATAAGGCTGACGGTATAATTTTATATTAGAAATTATACATAATAGGATTGTAGAAATGTCGGTATAGGTCCATTTTTTGGTATGATCCCCATATTTTCATTTCAAGTACCTGTCAGTATATATATGGTGGAGGGTATCCAAAGTTCGGCCCGGCCGAACTTAACGCTTTTTCACTTGTTTTTTTTTTATTGACCCACGTTTATAGGTAACCCTATAATATAGGGCCCCACTATTAGATATTTTGAGAATCACATATTTTTCGGTACGTTCAAAGTTCTATTACAACATGAGTTTTTTCCTAGGTGGGTTTAGTTTTCAAATCTTCCTACCGAAAATATGAATATCGGTTTACGTTTTGGATCCGGTCCATTTTCTCCAATTTTGACTTAACGAAAATTATCAAAAAAAGGTCTATGATTTGGGGTAGCGACCCATTGTCAGTATGTTGAAGGTTTTAGCCGCATTTCCCCTATTATAGTGGATGTAATTAGTTATACAGGGCTATTGGAGGGTAAATCACACTTTTAGCATAAAATTGTGAGTATAGTCCCAACTTTGGATATTCGACAGCTCCATTTTCGTATTTTTCAGGTTTTAATCAAATTTTCTCATGGAAATGGTTATAGTTTGGCATATTACATTCCGAGTGGTAGCTCCCACACAATATGTCGCATTTAATCTTCGGTAAATTAAAGTTACAACCCAAGTTTTTCAAACTTTTCAGAGCATAAACAACCCATAATACAATAACATGGTACCCATATGAAGGCCCCGACCGATTTAAAGAATTTGAATGCACTCCAGGTTTTTGTTTTAATTTGTTATAACAGCCAAACCACATACTGTTCTAGGAAACTTAAAGCATCCGTATGGCAAATCAGCTGTTTAGCTGAGTACACAGTGTACATTTTACCGACTAAAGGAAGCACCCATTCCTACTCATTTCACAAAATGCATGATTTGTTCTCCTTTTAAGCCAAAAAGCAAAATTCATTCTTAATCACATTCCACGGCAACAAAAGTTCACTCACACACGCACACGAAGCACTCTCGCACACACGTACACACTGGGAACTAGAAAACGAAAAATTGGTTTATGTGTGCGTAGCACATTTCATATTTTTGCTGTCTGCTTTGCTTCCTTTTGTCGTTTTCACTTTGCCATAATTTGTTATACTTAGTCTGGTAACTAATTAAATTTCGCCTCCAACACAACGCCAGCACTTAAGTATAGCCTATAATTTGGCGCTTAATTTTATGAACTTCTATTGTATACTTTCCTGCAGTTGGTGTTTGTCAGTCGCCATAGTAAGTAAATTCAACAAAAAAAGACGTAACTTAAGCGCTCCACTGGATTATAATGAAAAAAAATATTATTCGAGCCAAAAGAGAAAGAAAAATAAACGATATTTTATTTCACTTCCTCTTTTTTAATTAAATTCTTTATGCCTTTGTTGTTATTGCTGTTTTATTGCATAAATTGAAGGAGTTTCTTATGCCATAATTACATGGGCAAATATTTACAATACCCTTGTGAGGTATAAGAAATGTTTTTGTTTTTTATAAAACAATTCAGTCGTTTTAATGCCACAGATGGGTAAGACTATTTAAATATTGAAGATGGAATGAATTGTGAGAGAGAGCAAGACCAGATGGTCATAAGTTCAATTGTGTCGTGAAGAATAATTATATAAATGGGTATCCGTGGAAGAAGAGTATATTACCCACAGATTTATATGTGGATCTTATATTGTAGATGCATAAGGACCAATACAACTGTTACCAAGCTTTATTTATTAAGGACTCAATTCACATTTGAATGCACCAAAGATACCGAATTACTCTTTTTTTAATTTCTATCAAAATGTTTCCTTTCACAAAACAGCAACAAATGTTTAAAAGCTCAATGACATCAGAAGTCAGACATAATTATTGTGTCTGATAAATCGTTTGTTGGTCATGCCTTTCAACGCTGCTATCCATCTGATAGTGTGTTTTTTTGTTTCCATTATCGATGCACTGGACTATTGTATCGTAACAAATACATCCAAAGTGCAATAACATTCGTGTAGAATAGAGAGGGTTCTCATTTCATTATTTTGAATTTTTATACCCTTCACCACACTGTTGTACTGGGTATTGTGTCTTTGTGCATATGCGTGTAACAGGCAAAAGGAAACTAGATAGACACATGGTTCCTTTTGAGGAGGCATAGAATCACTTTCTGATTCGATTTACGTATGTCCGTCCGTCTGTCCATGTTAATTTGTAAACAAAGTACAGGTCGCATTTATGATCCGAATTGGATGAGATTTGGCATATGTCACTTATTTGGCCCAAGGACGAACCCTATTGAAATTGAGAAAAATCGGTTCCGATTTAGATATAGCACCCATACATATTTTCGTCCGATTTAATGTAAATGGTGTACCAATGTTCCTATATTTCTTTCGTTTTGCACGAAATTTGGCATACCGTAATAAATTATGTATAGACTGATGTGTGTCAAGTTTCCTGAAAATCGGTCCAGATTTAGATATAGCTCTCATATATATGTTCGTCCGATTTAATGTAAATGGTGTATCAAAGTCCCTGTATATCTTTCGATTTGCACGAAATTTGGCATACCGCAATGAATTAGGCCTAGAATGATGTGTGTCAAGTTTCCTGAAAATCGTTCCTGATTTAGATATATCTCTTATATATATTTTCGTCCGATTAAATGTAAATGGTATACCAATGCACGATATATGTACTGAATTAGGTCTAGACTGATGTGTGTCAAGTTTCCTGAAAATCGGTCCAGATTTAGATATAGCTCCTATAAGTGATTATTTATACTCTTTCGAGTCGAGCTTGATGATCTGCTTTGAAAAGGACTGTTCCTAGAATGAAGACAAATGTCGAAATTTGACAAATTTGAATTTAATTCGCATATGCAAGTTTCGCATCAGGCGGAATAAATACAAGTTATCAACGTACGACCTTTGTAAAGCCACATAGCCCAATATGCCTGATGAGCCGCTTAACCAACGGCGAAACGCGTCGCATAATGGTGGGTACGTAGGTTCTTCTCCTGGCTTTCCTTTTCATTGCAAAAATTTAGATCATCAAGCTCGACTCGAAAGAGCATAAATAATCACTTAAAATCACATTCAAATGATCACAAAAATTCAAATAACAAAAATTATAGCTCCTATCTATTTCTTCGTCGGATTTAATGTAAATGGTGCACCAAAGTCCCTATATATCTTTCGATTTTCACGGCATAGCGTAATGAATTAGGGCTAGAATGATGTGTGTTAAGTTTCGTGAAAATCGGTTCAGATTTAGATATAGCTCCTATATATATATTTTCTTCCAACTGATGGTTCACGTAGAAGGGGAAGGTCACGAATCCGATGGAAAGATCAAGTGGACGCCAACATTTCGGAACATGATCGTTCAAATTGGAAGAGCTGCGCACAAGACCAACGATCGAGTCTTATGCTACCCCAATGTATGTTGCAATATATATATATATATATATATATATCAATCATTTCCAACAATTTTGTACTGCACTTTTGTTTTTGGCTCCTGTGAAGAGTACCTGACTGCATCATGGATGACTGCATCATTGTCGTCACATTTTTGTTGTTTCTTCTTTCATATTGTCGAGAATACAACAAAGATGAATAAAAAAACAGAGATGATGATGCTGATTATATCCATTGTTTTGTTATGGGGTGGGGTGGGGGAATCATCCAGCCAGCAATTCATCCAGCCAGTCATCCATCCATTCATGTAGCTTACAAATGAATATCCTCGGCAAGGATATGGAATTGCTGCAATTGTTTTATTTTATACATTGCGGTAAAATATGTTGTACAACAACATGTAATAACCAAACACACACACACACACACTGACCCATTCAACTGCATGTAGACTGTTCGATGTGCTTGGCGTCTTCGACAAGGCTCCATCATATAAACACAACAAAAAAATGGGACATTAACACTTTTCAGACACAACACAGCAAATGTCTGCAATTTTATACATGATCACGGCTATTTCGTCTCAGCTTTAAAATCTCAAAAGAGGTGAGACAAAGAAATTCGCAATACAATAGGTTTTAGCCATTTTGTTACTTACTCTTGAGTATTTAAATGCCTTAGTTAGGGCTACTATTATCGTTCTTTGTTTGATTTCTCAAAAGATTAAGGTAACCGAGAAGCCTGTATTTAACAATAATGACATAAAACATGGAACACAATGAAAAGGAGAGTAGAGTGGAATGGAATAGGTATAGGCGATGGAGAGGCGGTAGGTTTTAAATTTATAACCTGCATCATAATATGGCAGTATTATGTATCATATAAAAGGATACACTCATGTTAGTTAATTTTCTGGAATCTATTTCAAAGTACATGTCACGTTTTAAAAGACATAGGAAAGTAAAAACTTAGAATTTAGAAAAAATTAAGAAATCATTGTTTTAGTAGGTAGTAGGGTCCATATAATTACAGGTCGCCTTTATGATCCGATTTGGATGAAATTTGGCACAGGTCACTTAATTGGCCCAAGGACGAATATTGAAATTGGGAAAAATCAGTTCAGATTTAGATATAGCTCGAATGTATATCTTCGTCCTATTTAAGGTAAATTGTGTAGCAAAGCCCTTATGTATCTTTCGATTTGCACGAAATTTGGCACAGCCTAATGATTTATGTCTAGAATGATGTGTGTTAAGTTTTGAGAAAATCGGTTCAGATTTAGATATAGCTCCCATTTATAGTTTCGTCCGATTTAAGCTAAATGGTGCACCAAAGTACCTATATATCTTTCGATTTAGACGAAATTTTGCATAGTGTACTGAATTAAGTCTAGAAGGGCTTGTGCCAAGTTTCGATAAAATCGGGTCAGATTTATATATAGCTCCCATATATATTTTCGTCCGATTTTATGTAAATGGTGCACCAAAGTCCATATAAATATTTCGATTTGCACGAATTTTGGCATATCGTACTGGATTGAGTCTAGAATGATGCCCGGTAAGTTTTGGGGAAAATCGATTCAGATTTCTATATAGCTCCCACATATACATATATATTCGTCCGATTTTACATAAATGGTGCACCAACACGAAATTTTGCACAACGTATAAAATTGAGACTTGAATGACATTATTGTATTTTGATGAAATTGGTGCAGATGCAGCCACAGCTTCTATATGTATTTCGAACGGGTGTCTGATTGAAATTAAATGTTTAAGAGTACGGCGTATCGTCGTTTTCCATAAATTTGTCCCATGGTACCCAGACGATTCTTAATCTTCCCGAATGAACTTAAATTTATCATAGGTTGTAGAAAGACATGAGTATTTTCCTTCGAGGGAACATTGACATAGAATTGTAAGGATACATATGAACAATATACCCAAAGTGTCGGCCCAGTCCGACATTACTACTTTCTTTACTGGTTTTATATATTGAGTTTATTTCATGCAAAAGTTGACCGCGTCTGCGCCTCAAATGGTCCATGCACTCGGTCCTAATTTAGCATATCGTAATTTAACATTTCCACCAGTTTCTCTGTTAAAATCGCAATAGAGCTTCCAATTTTTATGACAGATATTTGAAGTGTTTCAAATACATTGCTACTACTCCAAGGAAGTTTGGTATTGAAAATGGGATATATCGAATTGGCTGTAATTTGGTATTTTGACTTTTCATAGGATACCACAACAATTTGTGATCATTTTTTTTACGATAGCTCCCATATAACGGTATTTCCAAAATTGCGACATTTTGGGGAGTATGGGCAAGTTTTACAAGCGAATTGGCTGTAATTTGGTATTTGCTTACCAAATATTATCAATATTTATCCCATATAACTTTACCACCCAAATTTTGGTATTTTGAGGAGTTTGGGAATTTTTTTCCAAAAAATAAAATAGTTTTAATTTAAAGGAAAATTGAAGCTCGGCTATTTACAAAACATTTCAAAGAAAGAAAATTCCGTTCGGTTGGCCGAATTGTACACCTGGTCCACAGAAGAAAGTCTTATTATCACGACCAATGGACTACTTTTTATACAAAAATATACAATAAAGACCAGTGCTCTCAAAAATATATTTAAAATTACAGATACTCAGGTTGGAAAACTGAGGCAAGAATTTAACCACAACGAAAATTAGACCACAACTTGCATGGGGGCTATTTTAAATAATTATCCGATATTTATAAATTCTGGAAGATACGGTACATTATCATCTATATTGAATAATTTCTGGATATTCACTAGCATTCCTATATACCAAATTATGGCCACATCGATGAGAAAATTTGTTTAAACACTGAATATTACCGAAAATGGGGCGGAACCTATATCAAAACATGGACGTATATAGACAATTTTCCACAAAAAAATTGATTAACCCCCCAATATCCCGAAACGTCAAATATATATATATAAGTTAATGTTAGAAGTTAAGGTTTATTTCACACTGCTATGGTGTTTCTTTATTTTGTTACTAACATTTATGTTGCGGTGCTATGCACCTCTCTTTGTTGGATTTACAATTATGATTAACTTCAACTTAAAACTAATATTATACTGCAGCCTGGTCGTGCTCGTTATTACGCTGAGTCATCACTTGCGGTGCGCTGGTATTAGTGCGCGTGTTTGTGGCGGATGACTGCCCTGGTGTCATATTCCTGTTGATTTGTCGGACTGCTTGCGCAGCATAATGATGGGAATGTTTACTAGTTGGTTTGCATATTTAGTTTGATGTTTATTAGGGTGAGCCGTTAACTCCTCCCTCTCGAATTATCAAGCGTCTCGATTGATGTGTTTAGAAATATGGCAGATTATAAAGACTGCCGCGTTGATTCAAGTTAATATTGTGGTTTGCTAGTTGTTTTGTTTTGATAACAGATTCTGTTGTGCCGGCTGCCAATTGGCTTTCTGACACAGTCATTTCTATTTGAGGTCTAGACATTCCTTCATGTGGGGTCATTTTTATAATTTTCATACTAGTTTTGCGCCTTTGCCTCATTTTTACTGCCATCAGGAGGATGACCAATGCTAATATGAGACTGATGTTAAAACATAAACTGGTCTTGAATTCAGTATTTAGACGCTCGATTCTTTTATTACTTTTCACGTGCAACGTTTTTAGTAGTTGTAGAGATAGTATTTCTTCGGTGTAGTTGTTTCTAGCTGAGTGTTTTAGTAGCGCAGGCAACGGTTTGGAGTAAGCAGCTTCTTCGACGGTGAAATTTTTGTTGCCTATCCTAATTGTAGAATTACTAAATCTTATTAAATAAGTTCCTGTTACATTTTTTTCGTTTCCATTTATGACAATATTTTCTTTTATGTTATTTATCAAAATTAATCCAGGTTCTATTTCCTCTAAATTATTAATGTGATCTGCATTTACTATTGAACAATTATGTGGGATATTAGTTACTAATTTAGGAATACATGTATTGTTTGTTATATTGGCTACATTAGATTCTAGACATAATTCAATACCATTTATTTTTTGACAAGGACTTTTAATTCCAAATGTTGCTCTTTCACATTTTACAATTTTCTTATAATCAAGATTTAAAACAGTATTTTGATTTTTTACAGGTCTTATGGTTATGACATTACAAATTTCTTTTACAGTTTTGGGAATGCTTATAATGTAAATTATATTAGTACTATTGTTTACAATTTTTATTCGTGCGAAATTTAAAGCTTGTTCAATGTTTTGAAACGGGATTTCATCTTGATTAAACATTTCTTCTATTTTTCTAATTTCTATTTCCGATAAAATAAATGTGTTTACAATGTTGGATTTTGTTAAATGAATGGCCGAATTAATATTCGTTACTTCCTCCTTTAAAATTTCAACTTTGTACTTTGCCTGCAATATGGGTATACGGAAGTCCTCACTAGTCTTTAAAATTTTTGAAATACTATTTGTCGCATTCGTTATCTCCTGCATTCTTTCTATTAGATCTCTGTTGATTATTAGCTGGTTATTGCTGTTGTCTGTTAACTCATTGATTTTGTTTTCCAAAAGCATAAGGTCATCATGGTCTGGACTACCTGCCAGCCATTTCCACGCTGTTCCAATCTCATCAAGAGATCTTTTAGATCTCTCTTCAGGCATTAGCCGATTTATAAGGTGAGATATGGTAGTGATGTCATTATGTAGGAAGGGGAGTAGTGGGTGGTTGTCTGGAATTCCTTTGGCCAAGTCGTCCTTGATCCCCTCTAGAGTGTCATGATATTCCTTGATGTTAATAACATGCAAAATTTTGAATGTCCCTGTTTGTATTTTTCCTATTCCACTCTCTATAAGAACCACTTCTGATTGAGAGTAGTCCAATATTTCTGTGACCCCTAAGCAACCTGTAATTAAGAACTGGAAACCCGGTAAATAAGTAAGTCAGTTTCTGATATGACTCTTATGGACTATTTCCTGATCAGTCAGGACAGTTGAGTGCCTATTCTCCTTTACAACTTCTTCTTTGAAACGTTTAGATAGTTTGGTTCCTAATCTCTTGTTCTGTTTGACAAATATTTTCTGACCTTCTTGATATTCTTTTGGTTCTTCCCTAACACGATTATGATTTGCCAAATCATTTTCCTGTTCCTCAAGAGTCTTTCGTAGTTGTTAAGGCGAGTCCTTTCGTAGTCCTCTGGTCCAAAGGTCGTCGGTCGTCCAAAAAATAGATCTACGGGTTTCTTTCCAATTGACGAATGTATTGTGTGATTGTACTTGTTAACGCTATCTTGCAATAGCTCCTCAAAAGAGTAATCGGGTCGCTCACACTTACTGCAACGCATAATTTCCGATAAGGTCGAATGGAATCTCTCTATTTGCCCATTAACCTCGCTCTTATAAGGCAGTGCCGTAAAAATTCCCATGCC
>NW_026873264.1:0-14465 GCF_032173495.1 Musca vetustissima
CATATACGATGGTAACACGAGGCCAAAAGAAAAAAACTATAATCTGCAGGTTGGAAAAAGGGTAAGGACCTATACTAAAGTCATCAAAATACCAAGAATTGGGTTACCGTTTTATGAGACCTAGACCATTTACCTTAAATCGGACGAAAATGTATGTGAGAGCTATATCTAAATCTGAACCGATTTTCACGAAACTTAACACACATCATTCTTGGCATAATTCATTACGCTGTGCCAAATTTCGTGCAAATCGAGAGATATATAGGGACTTTGGTGCACCATTATATGGGAGCTATATATAAATCTGAACATATTATTTCCCAATTTCAATTGGGTTCGTCCTTGGGCCAAATAATTTCATCCAAATCGGATCATAAATGCGACCTGTACTTTGTTCACAAAAATACATGGACGGACGGACAGACGGACATGCGTAAATCGACTCAGAAAGTGATTCTATGCATATATCTCGTTTCCTTTTGCCTGTTAGAAACATATGCATAAAAATACATCAAATACTGTGTAATTGAGGATTACAGTTATTTAGAGGCTACTTCGAAAGTTAGGCGTATTGAAAAATTTTGGTTGGAATATTAGAATATTATTATTTAATATTACAATAAAACCGATAAATATTTCGACGGGTTAGAAACAGAATGAAAAATTTTATATAAAATCCACATTATGGTTAAGGTTAATAAATACGATCACGGTGATTTGACACTCGTTTATAAGATTTTCACGAATATGTATCTTCGAAACCGATTCAAATTCAACGAATGTTTAAAGCAATGGTGGACTTATTCTTCACCCAAAATTTGGCATGTGGCGCTTAAAGTAACGTATGACCTTCATTTCTGAGTGGAAAACCTCAATTGGTTTGCGGAATAACCTGGTGTTAACATACGACTTTTTATACCCTCAGTCTTATGGCTAATGTGGGTATATTTACTTTGCTACGGCTAAAAAGCGCCTCGTCGCCCTTTCAGGCGATTTGGAGTATATTTACAAATGTCCGTGAGTCTGTTTGTTTGGCCGGCAGAGGCGCACGATAACTTTCGAAGGGAGTAGCCGATTTCATCCAAACTTTGCACATCGTAATATTTCTTCCAAACATACTTCAAGTTGGAAATTAATGGGTGTCCGCCGTACAGCTCAGACTTGTCACAGGATGACTTTTGACTTTCACACTTCTGCTTGAACAACATAGTGTGGTCAATTCTGGGTGCTACACCACAATTTCTTCGCAGAAAGTGGAAAAAGAAAAAAACTTATTATTGCGCACCATCAAAGCAAGCGTCTGTTTGACAGGCCGAACCGTGGAATTGATGGGTCATCCGCCGTACAGCTCTGACTTCTCAGCCCTTGACTTTTTTATTCCCGAAAAAATACTTGGTCTTCAAAAAATGCTGTTGAACAATTGAAAAATCATGTTTGGGAGGTGCTTCAGCAATTGGTTGGGAAAAGTGGTTCCGACAATTGGTATAAGGGGGTAAAAGAGTGTATATATGTTTTCTTATTCACATTTTCATTAATATCCATAAACATATAGCCCTCATATATTCTGAACCAAATTAAGTTCAACAGATCGGGTTGGTTTTGGCTTAAGATCGGGTTGGTTTTCGCATTAGTCTGCTATCTCTTAGCAAAAAGCGAAAAACATTAAAATCGATTTTATACTCATAACCTCTTTGGGCCAAATCCATTTTTGACAATTTTGAGTCTTTAGGTACATTCGTGGTGGAGACCATAATTCAAAGAGGGGAGTAAACATTTGTTTCAAATTTTAAGATCCGCCTTCTGTCGAAAGAAAACCGTGTAATGGTTAGGTTTACGCATGCTATATTTTATCGTTGTTTGTTCATGACCATTGATGCCGTACCTGGCGCATATTTCATCTAAATCATCAATAATACCTCTGAAATATTGATGGTTTTAATATTACCAAATATCTTCTGTGCATCTGAACATTTTTCCATCAAAAACATCATTATAACAACGTCCCATCTCCAGAGGAACCAATACACCATCATCTATCCTGTATTTTCCATTAATTACGATAAGTATAAATTCATGAAAATCCACAATTTCCGGCCGTTGCAATAATCTCCACTATCGCCCACCCCCTTCTCCTCACCCTAAATGCTATTGCATACGTACAGCGAAATCTTTGCTTTTGCACTACTTCAAAAGCTTTTAGTGAAATCAAATTCGGTGACCCAAAATATGGCTAACATCAACAACATCCGGAACGGCTTAAATCAACGAATTGCATTCATTCAGGTGAACAATGTAAATTGTCTTCTTTGTGTGTGTGTGTGAGTACGATACGGGTGTACACATGTATATGTTTGTGTACGGCATTATGTGTGATCTTTATATTCCCCAACCCAATGGTGTCCATATAGCCACCAGAACTCCCTTAAGTCCAACAAATCACGCACATGCACACACACACACGTACGCACGCATACATGTACACGTACCCCCATGCACACATAACACACAATAACTCTGTCAGGGCTTTCTCTGGTATCGCTTTGATTGCAAAGTGCAGTGTAATTTCATGCAACACAAGTTTTTAATTAAATTTCAAATGTGCTTTTAACATCAAACATAAACAACACAAGAACGCCGATGTATGGATGTGTGTGTGTGTGTGAGTACGAGGGAGTGAGTGTCTCACGCATACTACACTAGCCAGGGCTACGAAAGAAATTATTACTCAACCAGGTAAATGTAAAAACAAAATTGCACACTCTATAAACGGATGCGGGAGAAAAAAGGAAAAACAAATATGAATAGTGTTGCCAGATAGGAATTATCCCGTATAATTTTGTGAAGGCACTTCCTGCGAAATTTGAGGACTTTGAGTGATGTTTAGATTGGCTTTAGCTTTAATTTTTTTACTAATGAAGAAGACAAGAGGATTCATTTGAAATAATTGAAACCGGTAATTTGTTTACTACTTTTTTCAAAATCTGGCATCCTCACCGTATTCATTTGAAATTTCTCGGTAATTCGTTTACAGTTTTTTTCAAAATCTGGCATCCTCACGTTGTAAACAAAGATAGGTATCAGCAACAATGTGAACTATCTATGAGGATAGCAAAACAGTGCAAATGAATTGCATGCTAAGTGAGGCGAATGTAAATATCCACAACATCCCCATCTCTTCCCGAAAAAAAAAAACACCAGGGTCACCACTGAGTCAACAAATGCATTCATGCATAACTAGGGGAAAATTATAAATGTCCAACGTGGTCCTTTCTTTCTTTTTTGTAAATCAGTTAAAATATGATAAGGCAAATGTTGGGTCGTAAGCGATACATGATTTTCCTAGAAATATCATGGTCGTTGTTTGTTGTTGTATTTTTGTTTTTTTTTTTTTATGGAATTACCAGCGTTGTTTGTGTGTATGTAGTTTGCAATAAATTATATTAATTTGTTTTAACTGTCTGGTAAGCTAACTAGCTTTGAAAATATTGAACATACATACATATATTTTTTCTAAAGCCCTCCACATTTCATGGGAAGAGTAAATGTGTTTAAGTGTCTCTATATGTATGTATGCGTTTGTTGGCTTAAATTACATTACTGTATTGTTGTGTTTTATGTGAGAGCATTTTATTTACGACCTCAACATGAAAACAAAATAGTGTTCAATAAGCAGAACACAAAAAAGCAAAACAAAAATAAACATTGACAGACTGTGGTTTGAGGCAACGTTTTAGTTAAGCCGCCATCCGACAGTTTGATGAAAATTGCAGAAATTTACTACGCAATAAATTTCTGTGAAGTCAGTTCAAGGCTATTTGAATGTGATATACACACCATCACACCACGATTGGCATTTAAAACGATTGAAAGTAGCTTTTTTTTAAATGTTATAAGCATTTTATTTTACGACCCAAAACTGTAAATTGTAACAGATTGAGAAAATTGATTACCCTTAAAATTAGGACTAAATTCGTTATATACCACGTTTCTGAATTACAGTGATGATGAAGAAATGTCGAATTCGTCGGAAACATTCGTCTGATATATTTTATAAATCAGTTTGGCTGTAGGTTTAAATTTGTTTGATTATCTGGCAGTTGAAAATCTCTTTACAAGAAATGATTACTTAATATTAGACCATATGGACTTTAATCGATACACTATTATTAAGTACTTGGAGTTTTAACGTTTTCCACCGAATTAGGTCTAATTTGATATTTTCGGGTTCTGAAATCTCTCACCCAAAAATGTTCGATATTAGCCCACGTTTTGGTATATCTTCCATATAAAAGTCCTGCCCTATTTACGCTATATTGGGAATTTCCGATACGATTTACAACCATGTTAACTCTAACGTAACAAACTTTTGAGTTATCATTGGGTGCCAAATAATTATCTATCGGTTCTTCTTTGGGTAGAGCCCCCATATAAAAGTGCGGCTGCTTAATAGTGTCAATTTTATGGAAGTGGTTGTAATTGGCATTCCTAGATCACACACAACAAATATACAAAGGTTTTCGGTATATTCAAGGTCCTAGCACAATTTTCTAATCGAAGTGTCTGTAGTTTAATATTTGCCTTTCTTTTGTCAGCAACTCACCGTGGCAGAGCCTCCGTAGAAAATCTTCGATCGATTTTAGGTATTTTGTGATTAAATTATATTTCCGAAAAATGAATACAAACAACAAAATTTCTGAATAATAAATAGATTCTATGGAAATGTATGGCCCTGCAAAACTACCCCAAGATGAACCACTATTCAGATACACAATTATATACTATTGTGGGAAATATAAGTCGCGTAATCCTGAAAATCATTTGATGCGCATGCGGTTTTCAGGAAGTACTGACGGTTATCTTCCAATCCATGTATTTTTGCGAAATTTCATTTGACAGTAAAGTTTTTGAGAACCATGGATGACCCAGCTCACACTATTTTTGAAATAAATTGGCTACATCTCTTATTCTGCTGAAGTTTTTAAAGCTATGTTTTCGCTACAGTTCAAAATCCGTATCAGGTCATTTCTTGAAAAGGAAATGATCCACAGAAAATACAATTAAATCCGCGATATTTTCGAAATCAGTTCTTGCCAAATTTTGTGTTTTTGGCAGGCCTGTTCCAGCCGTTATAATAGATGGATTTTGACGAAGAAGATTTCATTTTATCCGGAAAAAAGCTTACTGACCGCGGGTACCCATATGAATCAAATAACATGTATAAAAATGTCGCCGGAAAAAATAGGTTTTTTAGAAATTTGATCACACAAAATTTCCATCTTCGAAGGTGCATTACTCTGAAACCGTACATATTACATTTACAAAATAGATATCATATTATTCAGATTAGCGAGTTCAACAATTAATTTTCGAAAAATTAATTTTGGAAATTCATTGCTGTGCATTGAAACTAAAAGAAAATTTCAAATCATTTAAAGGTAGATGCAGATAAATTTTCGAAAAATGATGCAAAAAGGATGTAATCCTCATTTTGTAGGTTCCTACTTTTACTTTGGTACAAAGGCCGCGAAATGAGCGGCTTAGTCACAAATCGAGAAAAAACATAAAAAACTGGCTGTTTTTATGTTGTTTAGACACAGCATCCACGCAAATAAACTTTGGAGGTCAATATTATTAAAATATTCCTACTATTCAATTTTTCTTATGTACTCGGGAGTTCCAAAGGGGTGAACCTTGGCTTCAGCTATGTTAAAAAATTGGCAATAATACCAATATATATGGGCAATATTGCCAATTTTTTAATATGCCATTTTCAAAAAATTAGCTTTTTTGTGTGACACATCAATAATTTTTGGTACACATAGAGAAAAATGTTCTGACTCCAAAATCTTTCGCGATCAAATTTTTGGTTGATGCGCGCAACAGTTATTGAGGTTTTAATTTTGGGCATAAGAAAAAAATCCTAAAATTACGCCGTTTTTTATATTGAGCAAAAACGTTGATATATATCTTCCTTCGCAAAATAAGAATATGAAAAAAGACTTTTTTAATTTTGTACAAGAAATTTCAGAAAAAAAATGTTGGGGTTATTCTAATATTTTACCCGAATTTCGCCGAAAAATTTACATATATAAAAATAATCACTTCTTGTGTATAAGTATACACGTTGCGGATTGTACCAATACCCTTCCGATAAATCTTGGGGTTCTGTAAGTAGAAATAAATCTTAAAATAAAACTATATTATGAAATATATTTTGAATTGCGTCTAAATCGCGTAATTCTCAAAATCATTTGATGCGCATGCGGTTTCCAGGAAGTACTGAAGTTTTTCTTCCAATCCATATATATTTTGCGAAACTTAATTTGACGGCTAAGATGTGCCACACGTTGCATTGAAGTACCCAAAAAACGAAAAACGCGAGCAATTTCCGAAAACTCCATATGCCATTAACGCGCATCCGATTTCGGTGTGCACCGTAAAAAAATACATCGATCTATACCGATTTCAATGTGGTCCATTAAGAACCATGGATGTGCCAGCTCACACTATTTTTGAGATAAATTGGGTACATCTCTCTTTCGGCTGAAGTTTTTAAAGTTCTCTTTGAAAAAGATCAAAATCCGTATGAGGTCATTTATTGAAGCGGAAATGATCCACAGAAAACGCAAATAAATCAGCGATATTTTCAAAAACATTTTTTGCAAATTTCGTGTTTTTGGAAGGCCAGTTTCCGCCGTTCTAGTAGATGGATTTTCACGAAGAAGATTTAATATCATCCGAAACGTAAAACACCTTATTGATCGCGGGTACCCACATCATTCTATTGACAGATCTAAAAATTTGGCCCGAAAAATAGGTTTTTTAGAAATTTGATCGCACAAATTTTTCACCATCGGATGAGTATTACTCTGAAGCTGTGCATACTACATACACAAAATACATATCAAATTACGCAGATTCGCGACTACAATAATCTTATAATTCCTGTTTGCGTATTAAAGCCTAGAAAAAATAGGTTTTTTAGAAATTTGATCACACAAAATTTCCATCTTCGAAGGTGCATTACTCTGAAACCGTACATATTACATTTACAAAATAGATATCATATTATTCAGATTAGCGAGTTCAACAATTAATTTTCGAAAAATTAATTTTGGAAATTCATTGCTGTGCATTGAAACTAAAAGAAAATTTCAAATCATTTAAAGGTAGATGCAGATAAATTTTCGAAAAATGATGCAAAAAGGATGTAATCCTCATTTTGTAGGTTCCTACTTTTACTTTGGTACAAAGGCCGCGAAATGAGCGGCTTAGTCACAAATCGAGAAAAAACATAAAAAACTGGCTGTTTTTATGTTGTTTAGACACAGCATCCACGCAAATAAACTTTGGAGGTCAATATTATTAAAATATTCCTACTATTCAATTTTTCTTATGTACTCGGGAGTTCCAAAGGGGTGAACCTTGGCTTCAGCTATGTTAAAAAATTGGCAATAATACCAATATATATGGGCAATATTGCCAATTTTTTAATATGCCATTTTCAAAAAATTAGCTTTTTTGTGTGACACATCAATAATTTTTGGTACACATATAGAGAAAAATGTTCTGACTCCAAAATCTTTCGCGATCAAATTTTTGGTTGATGCGCGCAACAGTTATTGAGGTTTTAATTTTGGGCATAAGAAAAAAATCCTAAAATTACGCCGTTTTTTATATTGAGCAAAAACGTTGATATATATCTTCCTTCGCAAAATAAGAATATGAAAAAAGACTTTTTTAATTTTGTACAAGAAATTTCAGAAAAAAAATGTTGGGGTTATTCTAATATTTTACCCGAATTTCGCCGAAAAATTTACATATATAAAAATAATCACTTCTTGTGTATAAGTATACACGTTGCGGATTGTACCAATACCCTTCCGATAAATCTTGGGGTTCTGTAAGTAGAAATAAATCTTAAAATAAAACTATATTATGAAATATATTTTGAATTGCGTCTAAATCGCGTAATTCTCAAAATCATTTGATGCGCATGCGGTTTCCAGGAAGTACTGAAGTTTTTCTTCCAATCCATATATATTTTGCGAAACTTAATTTGACGGCTAAGATGTGCCACACGTTGCATTGAAGTACCCAAAAAACGAAAAACGCGAGCAATTTCCGAAAACTCCATATGCCATTAACGCGCATCCGATTTCGGTGTGCACCGTAAAAAAATACATCGATCTATACCGATTTCAATGTGGTCCATTAAGAACCATGGATGTGCCAGCTCACACTATTTTTGAGATAAATTGGGTACATCTCTCTTTCGGCTGAAGTTTTTAAAGTTCTCTTTGAAAAAGATCAAAATCCGTATGAGGTCATTTATTGAAGCGGAAATGATCCACAGAAAACGCAAATAAATCAGCGATATTTTCAAAAACATTTTTTGCAAATTTCGTGTTTTTGGAAGGCCAGTTTCCGCCGTTCTAGTAGATGGATTTTCACGAAGAAGATTTAATATCATCCGAAACGTAAAACACCTTATTGATCGCGGGTACCCACATCATTCTATTGACAGATCTAAAAATTTGGCCCGAAAAATAGGTTTTTTAGAAATTTGATCGCACAAATTTTTCACCATCGGATGAGTATTACTCTGAAGCTGTGCATACTACATACACAAAATACATATCAAATTACGCAGATTCGCGACTACAATAATCTTATAATTCCTGTTTGCGTATTAAAGCTAGAAGTAAACTTCAAAAAAAAAAAAACACTCAAAATCGAGCTTCAAAATGTCAGCATCATTTAAAGGTAGATGCAGTTAAAATTTTGAAAAATGATACATAAGGGGCGTAGTCCCTATTTTGTTGGCTTCTAGTTTTACTTTGACACGAAGACCGTGAAATGAATGGCTTAATTACAAATCGATAGAAAACATAAAAAACTGGTTAGCCTCAACCTGTTTTTACACATTTTTTTACAATAAAGTAGACCCAGCTTCCACCAAAATAAAGTTTGGAGGTCAATATCATGAACAGTTTGCAACGACAGACCAATTTACCCAAAACTATTCCCTTTTTTTATATACTTAAGTAATTCCCGAGTTATAAAGGGGTGAACCTCCGCTTCAGCTATGTTAAGAAATTGGCATATATATATATATATATATATATATATATCTGAACCAATTTTTACCGATTTCTATAGCGTTTTTATTGGGCATAATAAATAAATTGGAATAAAATATGGAAGAAATGAAGTTTGTTTTCAAATAAGAGGCTATACAAAATAGTTTTTAATAAAACTAAGTTGTACTACAAATTAATAAATGTTATAAATAAAATTATATATAGATCAAATTTGCACTAATTACAAAACTCTATTAAGTTCGTATTTGGAGACTTCCCAAAGAGACTTCTATTCGATTGCTATTGATCCAAATATTGCTTAATTTGATGTGCAGATTGTAGGATTTAAACTAAACACAAATCGAAAATGGACAATACCAATATTCCGAATGTGGCACTTTTCCCTCTAAGGGACTGTATTCTGAAAATAGTTAAATCTCATAATTGCCTATCCGTTTTGTTTTAAATTTAAAATTCCAAAAATGTGCAACAAATATCTGGTAAAATAAAATACACAAAATAAAATAAATACGAATACCACATTTCCGCTAACGAAGTAGTTTATAATCAGGAATAACTTTAGTTTTATAATAAATAATCTTATATGAGAGTTACAATTCTAATTAAGTACATTAATGTTCCTTTTCAGGTAATCAACGATAAATTTATTGAAAATTTATTTGTAAGTATTTACTATTATATTACGCACATTTGATTAAAATTCGTTTTCAAATTCGCTACAATTAATACGAGCATTGTGGCGTATAGTTTTGCTAATTGCTTGCAACTAATGTAATCATACGCCCCAATGGTTGTGTTACTAGAGAAATTGTTGCACCTTTACCCAGATAACATCAGAGAATTCTTATTCAAAATCTGAAATTTTATTTAAAAACTTAAATAATTTTTTTTTAACAACTAATTTTCTTGCATACACATTTGTTTTAGAATGAAGCTGGGAGAATATACAACATAAAATAATTTATAGAATTTCACTGAGATAAACGTTGTTTTCAAGCAGCGATTATCTAATTTTTGGTTTTCTTTTAAAAGAACGGTGGCCTCAAATAAGTTAATATTTTATGGTTATAAAGTTTATATACATTGGTCTTATGTATAAATAATTAGTTTAAAATCCTCTAAAGTTTGTGTAAAAATATTCATTATGTAAATTATGATCTTGAATATTATCGGTACTACCTGACAATATGAATCGTTTACTAATAACCTTGAATTCGTTTTTACTATCAAAAATGGTTCACATCATTATATTTCGTATGCAATTGATACCTTTTAAGTGTAGATACCATTGCACTGTAGCAGACGCTGGCAATATTCGACTACCACGAAGGGACAAACTACACAATTTGTTGGTTTTTCTTCAATAGTTACCACTGCGCCTGTGATGTGAATGCAATGCCCCAAAAATTTGTTATGCATCATAGAATTGTTCATTTTCTTACGATTTGTGTGTTTTTTTCTGTGGCTGTCCACATTTCTAACACAATTGACAGGCGACGACAAGTGATAGCTGGGACAAGCAGGCAGGCAGGCTGGCAATTGTTGCCAAATACTTAAGTGTTTCTTCTTCATCTGATGACAAAAGCTTGTTGAGCTGCTAATGCCACATCGTTAAGACGATGATTGCAGTCGTTTGCTGTGTTTCAGTGGTTGTGCGGCGTGGTGTGGTAAGATGTGATGCACATCCATTTCATCAATTGGCGATATGTTGGCAATTCATTGTCTTTTCAATCTTTTGTCTGTCACTCTCTCCCCTCCCCCAACCGTTCCTGTGTGTAGGTGGGGTGTTATTAACATCTTGACATAAAAGAATAATAATGAAAAATATTTAAATTTCCTTTATTGCGTATTTTTTGAATGAATATTGAATATTTACATAGTTGAAGTATTTTCTTGGCAAATATTTGCAAATTCACTTTCGCAAATATCTAATTATTGCGAGTGCATCCAATTAATATTGAGCACAATAGAATTAATAAATAGCTTAAAAAATATCATAACTCTTATATATACAAGTTATGAATTTAATTATATCAGATCAAAAATTTAAATTTTTTTCAAGGTATATATTTTTATGGACGGCGTTTTTCCAACTTTTTTCCAGTACCAAAAGTTGTCTTCTATTTTTAATAAAAATATTTTTTTATGAACCTTTATTATTTTTCACAGCGACCATTTCAGGGCCAACATATAGGCGTGGTTGTTAAAAAAAACACATTTTTTCAGGAACCACATATATGCGTGGATTTCAAAACAAAATAGTTTTGAAAAACCTTACAAGAGCCTGAATTTTTAAAAAATATAGTTTTCAGGGACTATATTTAGACGTGGATTAAAAATTGTTTTTAGAAACCTCATGATTTTTCAATTTTTATAACCTTCACTGCACTGTGGTACAGGGTATTATGTCTTTGTGCATATGTTTGTAACAGGCAAAAATAATCGAGATAGACCCATGGTTCTCTTTGAGAATATGTATAAAATCACTTTCTGCTTCGATTTATGCATGTCCGTTCGTCTGTCCATGTATGTATGTATTCGATGTATTTGTGTGAACAAAGTACAGATCTCATTTATGTTCCGATTTGAATGAAATTTGGTACATATCACTTAAATCACGAACCCTATTGATATTGAAGAAAATCGGTTTAGATTTACATATAGCTCTTACATATAGTTGCGTACGATTTAATGTGAATGGAGCACCATACTGCCAATATTAGTCCGATTGAGACAACATTTTGCACAGAGTACAGACTTAGAACCAGATTGATAAAGCTCCCAGATAAATTTTGGGTAGCGCACTGTGTTGCAGCGTACATGCCATGGTTGCCCAAATACGTCCATTTATATATAGATTATATACATATTTTGCTCGATGATTGACATTCAATTTGTCATAAATTTTAGATTGGTATGTGTATGGGTTGTTTTAATTTTGTTGAAATATCTAATAACTTCACGCAGTTAATTTCGTCCGATTCTATTACAATGGTCCTCCTCTATTCTATCTAAAGGATATTGTACATATAAGCATCTCTTGCATGTACTCAAAGTGGTGAACTTGAACTTTCCTTACTGGTTTAAAAATATTTTTAGGGGATTCTTTTGGGCATGGATTAAAAAAATATGTTTTATAAAGTCGTAGATTTTTGAAAATATAATTTTATGTATTTGATTTTTGCTGTAAGGGCGATAATCATTTAAATGAATTTAAGTGAGTTTTACTTGCCCACCATTATGCGACACTTTTCCCCGTTGCTTTAACGGCTTATCAGGCATATTGGCCAACATTTCAAAGTTCTATCTTAAATATTGCCAATTATATTCTGGTTTCAGACGGACGGACATGGCTAACAGACATAGTGTTTCTTTCCAGATCGCGAATATATATACTTTCTGGGGTCCCTGACATATTAATATACACTCCAGGGTATAAAAATAGAAAATGACCCACTAAAGATCTGCGAATTAAGTCTAGAATGTGCCAAAAGCATTGTAGATTCATTCAAGAATCCCGAACCCACAAGCCTTCTAATTTTTTAAAATTCTTACCCTAAAAAAATATCTCATGTGGTTATTCGCCGATTTGAATCAACTAATGCCTCTAACAGCTTCGACCGGCTTTCCATACCGTGGTTCGACATCAAAACTGCCGGACCGAAATTTTGCAAATCAGTTCTGGCACTGGCGTGCTGTTAACACGCATTTTCCTTACACATGCTCGCTTGGACAGAATTTTTGCCCTTTCTGACGAAAATGCTCCATATTTAAAAGGGCGCCAATCAAAAACTATTGCGTAGAATTAATAGAACTTTTCACACACAAGCCTTGCAATATCAGCTCTCAAGACATATAATGGTTATGCGGTTTAAGTGTGAAGTTGGTTTCGAAAGAAAAAACATAATTAAGTCCTCTGGCGTGAAAAACGAATTTACTTTCCAAACAACTCAATAGTTTTCTGCTTCAGAATTTTTTGTATTATTTTTATACTGAAGGTGATATCGTATATTTTGTATACGAGATCTCGTATATTATGTATTCTGTATATTTTTTCTATTAAAAATATACAGAAACACAACATATGAAAATCCCAACTATGGTTCATTCTTTACAGGTTTTATCTAAATTAAAGACAATAATGCGAACAAACAAATTAATTTTAACTAAACCACTACCACACTAATATGCACACACGTAGACACACACACAATGAAAAGCACAACACTTTAAAAATTTCCCCAACATGTCCGGAAATTCAATCAGCAATTTGTGTAACTTCAATCAACGTCCATATAACTTTTGACCTTTATGGTTGTCATAGTTGTAAGTTTGTATGGATGGAAGGATGTACGGCAGTGTTGCCTTCATGCATCGGACAAAGTTTGGTTCAACCTTTTCTAAATTAATCTGAAACTCAAATCCATAACCCTTCGATACAGCAACAGTCTTTCTGGCCGTGAAACAATAAAAGCTAACAAAAACTGAGAAATAGGACAAAATTGCATTTTGCAAATCAATTAGAACAGTTTCATATTTCAAAGCCGTATTATCGACTCACCACTTCGTTTACTCCGTCACTCCACATCGGTAGTAGTTGACTATGCCATCAGGTGGTAATAGCAGTGGAAAGGTAGTCTCGTTTACAGTGGTACAATTTTATAAATTTATGTTTCAATGTAATGATTTAGAGCATCCTTTATTTAGTTTAAACTTTGGCATTTGCCTGAAACAATAAATGCAAATGTCAATATTATTTTTCATTTCCGATGTTGCATTTAAAAGGCTTTCGTTTTAACATTTTCAACTTTGCTCTTGTGTTCTCTTCACGACAACAGTCACCTCTCTTTTCTCATCTCTTTTAAACACTTTGTTATTTTTTGTTGTTCTGTTTTATTATTATTTTTATTTGTTTCTCTTTGTGCAATTATTGTTGAATCCCTAGAGGAAGTCCAAGTGTTATTGACATTTAGGATAAAATACAAATAAGAGCCAACAACAAATGTCAGAGAGTGAGAGCGGTTCGGGCGGGGGTGGGTTGGTGCGACAGGAGAATTAAAACGAAACCTAATTAATCTCATTCATTATGAATGAATTGCAACAGCTAGATTTCTGTGAATTGTCACGTGTTTGGAGAGAGAGGGGGCGCAAAATGAGAATATTATATGCACAAACACACATACACACACATGATGACAGACTTGCATGTCATACAATGGTTTACAACATTTCACAGACTGGGAAGGTAGATTAAATGACATGTGACACGTGTTTATAACATACCTGGAATTATTTGTAGTATAAAATATTTATTTAAAACCTGTATATTTAAAGAGTGATTAAATATAGAGAGCATGTAGA